>NW_027139525.1:0-165350 GCF_035084215.1 Heptranchias perlo
TAGAGAGAGATCGAGAGGGAGGGAGTGAGTGATCAATGGTGAGAGAGAGAGATGGAGTGAGAGAGGGAGAGGAGAGAGAGAGATCGAGAGGCAGGAAGTGTTGAATGGTGTGAGAGGGAGATGGGGTGAGAGAGGGAGAGGAGAGAGAGAGATCAAGAGGGAGGAAGTGATCGATGGTGTGAGAGAGAGATGGGATGAGAGAGGGAGAGGAGAGAGAGAGAGGGAGAGGCAGGAAGTGATCAATGGTGAGAGAGAGATGGGGTGAGAGAGGGAGAGGAGAGAGAGAGAGGGAGGGAGTGATCAATGGTGAGAGAGGGAGAGGAGAGAGAGAGAGGGAGAGGCAGGAAGTGATCAATGGTGAGAGAGAGATGGGGTGAGAGAGGGAGAGGAGAGAGAGAGAGGGAGGGAGTGATCAATGGTGAGAGAGGGAGAGGAGAGAGAGAGATCGAGAGGCAGGAAGTGAGCGAAGGCGTGAGAGAGAGGCGGGAAGTGATCAACAGAGAGAGAGGAGAGATGGGGTGGGGGAGGAGAGGGTGGAGAGAGGGGAGGAGAGGGTGGAGAGAGGGGGAGGAGAGGGTGGAGAGAGGGGAGGGAGGAGAGGGTGGAGAGAGGGGGAGGGGAGGAGAGGGTGGAGAGAGGGGGAGGGGAGGAGAGGGTGGAGAGAGGGGGAGGGGTGGAGAGGGTGGAGAGAGGGGGAGTGGAGGAGAGGGTGGAGAGAGGGGGGCGGGAGGAGAGGGTGGTGAGAGGGGGAGGAGAGGGTGGAGAGAGGGGGGCGGGAGGAGAGGGTCGTGAGAGGGGGAGGAGAAGGTGGAGAGAGGGGGAGGGGAGGAGAGGGTGGAGAGAGGGGGAGGGGAGGAGAGGGTGGAGAGAGGGGGGCGGTAGGAGAGGGTGGTGAGAGGGGGAGGAGAGGGTGGAGAGAGGGGGAGGGGAGGGTGGAGAGAGGGGGAGGGAGGAGAGGGTGGAGAGAGGGGGAGGGGAGGAGAGGGTGGAGAGAGGGGGAGGGGAGGAGAGGGTGGAGAGAGGGGGAGGGGTGGAGAGGGTGGAGAGAGGGGGAGGGGAGGGTGGAGAGAGGGGGAGGGGAGGAGAGGGTGGAGAGAGGGGGGAGGGGAGGAGAGGGTGGAGAGAGGGGGGCGGGAGGAGAGGGTGGTGAGAGGGGGAGGAGAGGGTGGAGAGAGAGGGTGGTGAGAGGGGGAGGAGAGGGTGGAGAGAGGGGGAGGGGAGGGTGGAGAGAGGGGGAGGGGAGGAGAGGGTGGAGAGAGGGGGAGGGGTGGAGAGGGTGGAGAGAGGGGGAGTGGAGGAGAGGGTGGAGAGAGGGGTAGTGGAGGAGAGGGTGGAGAGAGGGGGCGGGAGGAGAGGGTGGTGAGAGGGGGAGGAGAGGGTGGAGAGAGGGGGGCGGGAGGAGAGGGTCGTGAGAGGGGGAGGAGAAGGTGGAGAGAGGGGGAGGGGAGGAGAGGGTGGAGAGAGGGGGAGGAGAGGGTGGAGAGAGGGGGGCGGGAGGAGAGGGTCGTGAGAGGGGGAGGAGAAGGTGGAGAGAGGGGGAGGGGAGGAGAGGGTGGAGAGAGGGGGGCGGGAGGAGAGGGTCGTGAGAGGGGGAGGAGAAGGTGGAGAGAGGGGGAGGGGAGGAGAGGGTGGAGAGAGGGGGGCGGGAGGAGAGGGTGGAGAGAGGGGGAGGAGAGGGTGGAGAGAGGGGGAGGGGAGGGTGGAGAGAGGGGGAGGGGAGGGTGGAGAGAGGGGGAGGAGAGGGTGGAGAGAGGGGGAGGGGAGGAGAGGGTGGAGAGAGGGGGGCGGGAGGAGAGGGTGGTGAGAGGGGGAGGAGAGGGTGGAGAGAGGGGGAGGAGAGGGTGGAGAGAGGGGGAGGAGTGGGTGGAGAGAGGGGGAGGAGAGGGTGGAGAGAGAGGGGGAGGAGTGGGTGGAGAGAGGGGGAGGAGAGGGTGGAGAGAGAGGGAGGAGAGGGTGGAGAGAGAGGGGGAGGAGAGGGTGGAGAGAGAGAGAAGGAGGAGAGGGTGGAGAGAGGGGGAGGAGAGGGTGGAGAGAGGGGGGCGGGAGGAGAGGGTGGTGAGAGGGGGAGGAGAGGGTGGAGAGAGGGGGAGGGGAGGAGAGGGTGGAGAGAGGGGGAGGAGTGGGTGGAGAGAGGGGAGGAGAGGGTGGAGAGAGGGGGGCGGGAGGAGAGGGTGGTGAGAGGGGAGGAGAGGGTGGAGAGAGGGGAGGGAGGAGAGGGTGGAGAGAGGGGGAGGAGTGGGTGGAGAGAGGGGGAGGAGAGGGTGGAGAGAGGGGGAGGAGAGGGTGGAGAGAGGGTGGAGAGAGGGGGAGGAGAGGGGGAGGAGAGGGTGGAGAGAGAGGGTGGAGAGAGAGGGAGGAGAGAGAGGGAGGAGAGGGTGGAGAGAGGGGGAGGAGAGGGTGGAGAGAGAGGGAGGAGAGGGTGGAGAGAGAGAGAAGGAGGAGAGGGTGGAGAGAGAGGGGGAGGAGAGGGTGGAGAGAGGGGGAGGAGAGGGTGGAGAGAGAGAGAAGGAGGAGAGGGTGGAGAGAGGGGGAGGAGAGGGTGGAGAGAGAGGGGAGGAGAGGGTGGAGAGAGAGGGGGAGGAGAGGGTGGAGAGAGAGGGGGAGGAGAGGGTGGAGAGAGAGAGGGGAGGAGAGGGTGGAGAGAGAGGGGGAGGAGAGGGTGGAGAGAGAGGGGGAGGAGAGGGTGGAGAGAGAGGGGTGTGATGTCACCTAATTAATTGAATACTCAGATGTCATTTGCCCCCCCCGGGGGAGAGTCAGTGTGTACCCCCGGGGGAGAGAGTCAGTGTGTACCCCCGGGGAGAGTCAGTGTGTACCCCCGGGGGAGAGAGTCAGTGTGTACCCCCGGGGAGAGTCAGTGTGTACCCCCGGGGGAGAGAGTCAGTGTGTACCCCCGGGGAGAGTCGGTGTGTGCCCCCGGGGAGAGTCAGTGTGTACCCCCGGGGGAGAGAGTCAGTGTGTACCCCCGGGGAGAGTCAGTGTGTACCCCCGGGGAGAGTCAGTGTGTACCCCCGGGGAGAGTCAGTGTGTACCCCCGGGGAGAGAGTCAGTGTGTACCCCCGGGGAGAGAGTCAGTGTGTACCCCCGGGGAGAGTCGGTGTGTACCCCCGGGGAGAGTCAGTGTGTACCCCCGGGGAGAGTCGGTGTGTACCCCCCGGGGAGAGTCCGTGTGTACCCCCGGGGAGAGAGTCAGTGTGTACCCCCGGGGGAGAGTCGGTGTGTCTCCCCCCGGGGAGAGAGTCAGTGTGTACCCCCGGGGAGAGTCGGTGTGTACCCCCCGGGGAGAGTCAGTGTGTCCCCCCGGGGAGAGAGTCAGTGTGTACCCCCGGGGAGAGTCAGTGTGTACCCCCGGGGAGAGTCAGTGTGTACCCCCGGGGAGAGTCAGTGTGTCCCCCCAGGGAGAGTCAGTGTGTACCCCCGGGGAGAGTCAGTGTGTACCCCCGGGGAGAGTCAGTGTGTACCCCCGGGGAGATTCAGTGTGTACCCCCGGGGAGAGTCAGTGTGTACCCCCGGGGAGAGTCAGTGTGTACCCCCCGGGGAGAGTCGGTGTGTACCCCCGGGGGAGAGTCAGTGTGTACCCCCGGGGGAGAGACAGTGTGTACCCCCGGGGGAGAGACAGTGTGTACCCCCGGGGGAGAGTCAGTGTGTACCCCCGGGGGAGAGTCAGTGTGTACCCCCGGGGGAGAGACAGTGTGTACCCCCGGGGAGAGTCAGTGTGTACCCCCGGGGGAGAGTCGGTGTGTACCCCCGGGGGAGAGTCAGTGTGTACCCCCGGGGGAGAGTCAGTGTGTACCCCCGGGGGAGAGTCAGTGTGTACCCCCGGGGAGAGTCGGTGTGTACCCCCCGGGGAGAGTCAGTGTCCCCCCCCGGGGAGAGAGTCAGTGTGTACCCCCGGGGAGAGTCAGTGTGTACCCCCGGGGAGAGTCAGTGTGTACCCCCGGGGAGAGTCAGTGTGTATCCCAGGGGAGAGTCGGTGTGTACCCCCAGGGAGAGTCAGTGTGTACCCCCGGGGAGAGTCGGTGTGTACCCCCAGGGAGAGTCAGTGTGTACCCCCAGGGAGAGTCAGTGTGTAGCCCCGGGGAGAGTCAGTGTGTACCCACAGGGAGAGTCAGTGTGTACCCCAGGGGAGAGTCGGTGTGTACCCGCAGGGAGAGTCAGTGTGTACCCCCGGGGAGAGTCGGTGTGTACCCCCAGGGAGAGTCAGTGTGTACCCCCAGGGAGAGTCAGTGTGTAGCCCCGGGGAGAGTCAGTGTGTACCCACAGGGAGAGTCAGTGTGTACCCACAGGGAGAGTCGGTGTGTACCCCCGGGGAGAGTCAGTGTGTACCCCCGGGGAGAGTCGGTGTGTACCCCCGGGGGAGAGTCGGTGTGTACCCCCGGGGGAGAGTCGGTGTGTACCCCGGGGGAGAGTCGGTGTGTACCCCCGGGGGAGAGTCGGTGTGTACCCCCGGGGGAGAGTCGGTGTGTACCCCCGGGGAGAGTCCGTGTGTACCCCCGGGGAGAGTCAGTGTGTACCCCCGGGGAGAGTCAGTGTGTACCCCCGGGGAGAGTCAGTGTGTCCCCCCAGGGAGAGTCGGTGTGTACCCCCAGGGAGAGTCAGTGTGTACCCCCGGGGAGAGTCGGTGTGTACCCCCAGGGAGAGTCAGTGTGTAGCCCCGGGGAGAGTCAGTGTGTACCCACAGGGAGAGTCAGTGTGTACCCCCGGGGAGAGTCCGTGTGTACCCCCGGGGAGAGTCCGTGTGTACCCCCGGGGAGAGTCGGTGTGTACCCCCAGGGAGAGTCGGTGTGTACCCCCGGGGAGAGTCGGTGTGTACCCTCAGGGAGAGTCGGTGTGCACCCCCGGGGGAGAGTCGGTGTGTACCCCCGGGGGAGAGGTCGGTGTGCACCCCCGGGGAGAGTCAGTGTGTACCCCCCGGGGAGAGACAGTGTGTACCCCCCGGGGAGAGAGTCAGTGTGTACCCCCCGGGGAGAGTCGGTGTGTACCCCCCGGGGAGAGAGTCAGTGTGTACCCCCCGGGGAGAGTCAGTGTGTACCCCCGGGGAGAGAGTCAGTGTGTACCCCGGGGGAGAGGTCGGTGTGTACCCCCGGGGAGAGTCGGTGTGTACCCCCGGGGGAGAGTCAGTGTGTATCCCCGGGGGAGAGTCAGTGTGTACCCCCGGGGGAGAGTCAGTGTGTACCCCCGGGGGAGAGTCAGTGTGTACCCCCGGGGGAGAGACAGTGTGTACCCCCGGGGGAGAGACAGTGTGTACCCCCGGGGGAGAGACAGTGTGTACCCCCGGGGAGAGTCAGTGTGTACCCCCGGGGGAGAGTCAGTGTGTACCCCCGGGGGAGAGTCAGTGTGTACCCCCAGAGAGAGTCAGTGTGTACCCCCGGGGAGAGTGGGTGTGTACCCCCAGAGAGAGTCAGTGTGTACCCCCGGGGAGAGTCAGTGTATACCCCCAGAGAGAGTCAGTGTGTACCCCCGGGGAGAGTCGGTGTGTACCCCCGGGGAGAGTCAGTGTGTACCCCCGGGGGAGAGTCAGTGTGTACCCCCGGGGGAGAGTCAGTGTGTACCCCCGGGGGAGAGACAGTGTGTACCCCCGGGGGAGAGACAGTGTGTACCCCCGGGGGAGAGACAGTGTGTACCCCCGGGGAGAGTCAGTGTGTACCCCCGGGGGAGAGTCAGTGTGTACCCCCGGGGGAGAGTCAGTGTGTACCCCCAGAGAGAGTCAGTGTGTACCCCCGGGGAGAGTCGGTGTGTACCCCCGGGGAGAGTGGGTGTGTACCCCCAGAGAGAGTCAGTGTGTACCCCCGGGGAGAGTCAGTGTATACCCCCAGAGAGAGTCAGTGTGTACCCCCGGGGAGAGTCGGTGTGTACCCCCGGGGAGAGTCGGTGTGTACCCCCGGGGAGAGTCGGTGTGTACCCCCGGGGAGAGTCGGTGTGTACCCCCGGGGAGAGTCGGTGTGTACCCCCGGGGGAGAGTCAGTGTGTACCCCCAGAGAGAGTCAGTGTGTACCCCCGGGGAGAGTCAGCGTGTACCCCCGGGGGAGAGTCAGCGTGTACCCCCGGGGGAGAGTCAGCGTGTACCCCCGGGGGAGAGACACTGTGTACCCCCGGGGGAGAGTCAGTGTGTACCCCCGGGGAGAGTCAGTGTGTACCCCCGGGGGAGAGTCAGTGTGTACCCCCGGGGGAGAGTCACTGTGTACCGCCGGGGGAGAGTCAGTGTGTATCCCAGGGGAGAGTCAGTGTGTACCCCCGGGGGAGAGTCAGTGTGTACCCCCGGGGAGAGTCAGTGTGTACCCCCGGGGAGAGTCAGTGTGTACCCCCCGGGGAGAGTCAGTTTGTACCCCCCGGGGAGAGTCAGTGTGTAATACCCCCGGGGAGAGTCAGTGTGTACCCCCGGGGAGAGTCAGTGTGTACTCCCAGGGGAGAGTCAGTGTGTACCCCCGGGGAGAGTCAGTGTGTACCCCCGGGGAGAGTCCGTGTGTACCCCCGGGGGAGAGTCGGTGTGTACCCCCCGGGGAGAGTCGGTGTGTACCCCGGGGGAGAGTCGGTGTGTACCCCCGGGGGAGAGTCGGTGTGTACCCCCCGGGGAGAGTCGGTGTGTACCCCCCGGGGAGAGTCGGTGTGTACCCCCGGGGGAGAGTCAGTGTGTACCCCCGGGGGAGAGGTCGGTGTGTACCCCCCGGGGAGAGTCAGTGTGTACCCCCCGGGGAGAGTCAGTGTGTACCCCCCGGGGAGAGAGTCAGTGTGTACCCCCCGGGGAGAGTCGGTGTGTACCCCCCGGGGAGAGAGTCAGTGTGTACCCCCCGGGGAGAGTCAGTGTGTACCCCCGGGGAGAGAGTCAGTGTGTACCCCGGGGGAGAGGTCGGTGTGTACCCCCGGGGAGAGTCGGTGTGTACCCCCGGGGGAGAGTCAGTGTGTACCCCCGGGGGAGAGTCAGTGTGTACCCCCGGGGGAGAGTCAGTGTGTACCCCCGGGGGAGAGTCAGTGTGTACCCCCGGGGGAGAGACTGTGTGTACCCCCGGGGGAGAGACAGTGTGTACCCCCGGGGGAGAGACAGTGTGTACCCCCGGGGAGAGTCGGTGTGTACCCCCGGGGGAGAGTCGGTGTGTACCCCCGGGGAGAGAGTCCGTGTGTACCCCCGGGGGAGAGTCGGTGTGTACCCCCGGGGGAGAGTCGGTGTGTACCCCCGGGGGAGAGTCAGTGTGTACCCCCAGAGAGAGTCAGTGTGTACCCCCGGGGAGAGTCGGTGTGTACCCCCGGGGAGAGTGGGTGTGTACCCCCAGAGAGAGTCAGTGTGTACCCCCGGGGAGAGTCAGTGTATACCCCCAGAGAGAGTCAGTGTGTACCCCCGGGGAGAGTCGGTGTGTACCCTCAGGGAGAGTCAGTGTGTACCCCCGGGGAGAGTCAGTGTGTACCCCCGGGGAGAGACAGTGTGTACCCCCCGGGAGAGAGTCAGTGTGTACCCCCGGGGGAGAGGTCGGTGTGTACCCCCCGGGGAGAGTCAGTGTGTACCCCCCGGGGAGAGTCAGTGTGTACCCCCCGGGGAGAGAGTCAGTGTGTACCCCCCGGGGAGAGTCGGTGTGTACCCCCCGGGGAGAGAGTCGGTGTGTACCCCCCGGGGAGAGTCAGTGTGTACCCCCCGGGGAGAGTCAGTGTGTACCCCCCGGGGAGAGTCGGTGTGTACCCCCCGGGGAGAGAGTCAGTGTGTACCCCCCGGGGAGAGTCAGTGTGTACCCCCGGGGAGAGAGTCAGTGTGTACCCCGGGGGAGAGGTCGGTGTGTACCCCCGGGGAGAGTCGGTGTGTACCCCCGGGGGAGAGTCAGTGTGTACCCCCGGGGGAGAGTCAGTGTGTACCCCCGGGGGAGAGTCAGTGTGTACCCCCGGGGGAGAGACTGTGTGTACCCCCGGGGGAGAGACAGTGTGTACCCCCGGGGGAGAGACAGTGTGTACCCCCGGGGAGAGTCAGTGTGTACCCCCGGGGGAGAGTCGGTGTGTACCCCCGGGGAGAGAGTCCGTGTGTACCCCCGGGGGAGAGTCGGTGTGTACCCCCGGGGGAGAGTCGGTGTGTACCCCCGGGGGAGAGTCAGTGTGTACCCCCAGAGAGAGTCAGTGTGTACCCCCGGGGAGAGTCGGTGTGTACCCCCGGGGAGAGTGGGTGTGTACCCCCAGAGAGAGTCAGTGTGTACCCCCGGGGAGAGTCAGTGTATACCCCCAGAGAGAGTCAGTGTGTACCCCCGGGGAGAGTCGGTGTGTACCCTCAGGGAGAGTCAGTGTGTACCCCCGGGGAGAGTCAGTGTGTACCCCCGGGGAGAGACAGTGTGTACCCCCCGGGAGAGAGTCAGTGTGTACCCCCGGGGGAGAGGTCGGTGTGTACCCCCCGGGGAGAGTCAGTGTGTACCCCCCGGGGAGAGTCAGTGTGTACCCCCCGGGGAGAGAGTCAGTGTGTACCCCCCGGGGAGAGTCGGTGTGTACCCCCCGGGGAGAGAGTCGGTGTGTACCCCCCGGGGAGAGTCAGTGTGTACCCCCGGGGAGAGAGTCAGTGTGTACCCCGGGGGAGAGGTCGGTGTGTACCCCCGGGGAGAGTCGGTGTGTACCCCCGGGGGAGAGTCAGTGTGTACCCCCGGGGGAGAGTCAGTGTGTACCCCCGGGGGAGAGTCAGCGTGTACCCCCGGGGGAGAGTCAGTGTGTACCCCCGGGGGAGAGACAGTGTGTACCCCCGGGGGAGAGACAGTGTGTACCCCCGGGGGAGAGACAGTGTGTACCCCCGGGGAGAGTCAGTGTGTACCCCCGGGGGAGAGTCAGTGTGTACCCCCGGGGGAGAGACAGTGTGTACCCCCGGGGAGAGTCAGTGTGTACCCCCGGGGGAGAGTCAGTGTGTACCCCCGGGGGAGAGTCGGTGTGTACCCCCGGGGGAGAGTCGGTGTGTACCCCCGGGGGAGAGTCGGTGTGTACCCCCGGGGAGAGTCAGTGTGTACCCCCGGGGAGAGTCGGTGTGTACCCCCGGGGAGAGTGGGTGTGTACCCCCAGAGAGAGTCAGTGTGTACCCCCGGGGAGAGTCAGTGTATACCCCCAGAGAGAGTCAGTGTGTACCCCCGGGGAGAGTCGGTGTGTACCCCCGGGGAGAGTCGGTGTGTACCCCCGGGGAGAGTCGGTGTGTACCCCCGGGGGAGAGTCAGTGTGTACCCCCAGAGAGAGTCAGTGTGTACCCCCGGGGAGAGTCAGCGTGTACCCCCGGGGGAGAGTCAGCGTGTACCCCCGGGGGAGAGGAAGTGTGTACCCCCGGGGAGAGTCGGTGTGTACCCCCAGGGAGAGTCGGTGTGTACCCCCGGGGAGAGTCGGTGTGTACCCTCAGGGAGAGTCAGTGTGTACCCCCGGGGGAGAGTCGGTGTGTACCCCCGGGGGAGAGGTCGGTGTGCACCCCCGGGGAGAGTCAGTGTGTACCCCCCGGGGGAGAGTCGGCGTGTACCCCCGGGGGAGAGTCGGCGTGTACCCCAGGGGAGAGTCGGTGTGTACCCCCGGGGGAGAGTCGTGTACCCCCCGGGGGAGAGTCGGCGTGTACCCCCGGGGGAGAGTCGGCGTGTACCCCAGGGGAGAGTCGGTGTGTACCCCCGGGGGAGAGTCAGTGTGTACCCCCGGGGGAGAGTCAGTGTGTACCCCCGGGGAGAGTCAGTGTGTACCCCCGGGGGAGAGTCAGTGTGTACCCCCGGGGAGAGACAGTGTGTACCCCCGGGGAGAGTCAGTGTGTACCCCCGGGGAGAGACAGTGTGTACCCCCCGGGGAGAGAGTCAGTGTGTACCCCCGGGGGAGAGGTCGGTGTGTACCCCCCGGGGAGAGTCAGTGTGTACCCCCCGGGGAGAGTCAGTGTGTACCCCCCGGGGAGAGAGTCAGTGTGTACCCCCCGGGGAGAGTCGGTGTGTACCCCCCGGGGAGAGAGTCAGTGTGTACCCCCCGGGGAGAGTCAGTGTGTACCCCCGGGGAGAGAGTCAGTGTGTACCCCGGGGGAGAGGTCGGTGTGTACCCCCGGGGAGAGTCGGTGTGTACCCCCCGGGGAGAGTCAGTGTGTACCCCCGGGGGAGAGTCAGTGTGTACCCCCGGGGGAGAGACAGTGTGTACCCCCGGGGGAGAGACAGTGTGTACCCCCGGGGGAGAGACAGTGTGTACCCCCGGGGAGAGTCAGTGTGTACCCCCGGGGGAGAGACAGTGTGTACCCCCGGGGAGAGTCAGTGTGTACCCCCGGGGGAGAGTCAGTGTGTACCCCCGGGGGAGAGTCAGTGTGTACCCCCGGGGGAGAGTCGGTGTGTACCCCCGGGGAGAGAGTCCGTGTGTACCCCCGGGGGAGAGTCGGTGTGTACCCCCGGGGGAGAGTCGGTGTGTACCCCCGGGGGAGAGTCAGTGTGTACCCCCAGAGAGAGTCAGTGTGTACCCCCGGGGAGAGTCGGTGTGTACCCCCGGGGAGAGTGGGTGTGTACCCCCAGAGAGAGTCAGTGTGTACCCCCGGGGAGAGTCAGTGTATACCCCCAGAGAGAGTCAGTGTGTACCCCCGGGGAGAGTCGGTGTGTACCCCCGGGGAGAGTCGGTGTGTACCCCCGGGGAGAGTCGGTGTGTACCCCCGGGGAGAGTCGGTGTGTACCCCCGGGGGAGAGTCAGTGTGTACCCCCAGAGAGAGTCAGTGTGTACCCCTGGGGAGAGTCAGCGTGTACCCCCGGGGGAGAGTCAGCGTGTACCCCCGGGGGAGAGTCAGCGTGTACCCCCGGGGGAGAGACAGTGTGTACCCCCGGGGGAGAGTCAGTGTGTACCCCCGGGGAGAGTCAGTGTGTACCCCCGGGGGAGAGTCAGTGTGTACCCCCGGGGGAGAGTCACTGTGTACCGCCGGGGGAGAGTCAGTGTGTATCCCAGGGGAGAGTCAGTGTGTACCCCCGGGGGAGAGTCAGTGTGTACCCCCGGGGAGAGTCAGTGTGTACCCCCGGGGAGAGTCAGTGTGTACCCCCCGGGGAGAGTCAGTTTGTACCCCCCGGGGAGAGTCAGTGTGTAATACCCCCGGGGAGAGTCAGTGTGTACCCCCGGGGAGAGTCAGTGTGTACCCCCAGGGGAGAGTCAGTGTGTACCCCCGGGGAGAGTCAGTGTGTACCCCCGGGGAGAGTCAGTGTGTACCCCCGGGGGAGAGTCGGTGTGTACCCCCCGGGGAGAGTCGGTGTGTACCCCGGGGGAGAGTCGGTGTGTACCCCCGGGGGAGAGTCGGTGTGTACCCCCCGGGGAGAGTCGGTGTGTACCCCGGGGGAGAGTCGGTGTGTACCCCCGGGGGAGAGTCCGGTGTGTACCCCCGGGGGAGAGGTCGGTGTGTACCCCCGGGGAGAGTCGGCGTGTCCCCCCCGGGGAGAGTCTGCGTGTCCCCCCGGTGGAGAGTCTGCGTGTCCCCCCCCGGGGGAGAGTCTGCGTGTCCCCCCCCGGGGGAGAGTCTGCGTGTCCCCCCCCGGGGGAGAGTCGGCGTGTCCCCCCCGGGGGAGAGTCGGCGTGTCCCCCCCGGGGGAGAGTCGGCGTGTCCCCCCCGGGGGAGAGTCGGCGTGTCCCCCCCGGGGGAGAGTCGGCGTGCCCCCCCCGGGGGAGAGTCTGCGTGCCCCCCCCCGGGGGAGAGTCTGCGTGCCCCCCCCGGGGGAGAGTCTGCGTGTCCCCCCCGGGGGAGAGTCGGCGTGTCCCCCCGGGGAGAGTCAGTGTGTACCACAGTGAGAGGGAGGGGAGGGGGGTAAAGATGTCTGAGTGACCAGAGGAGGAGACGGCCCCAATCTCCTGAATGTCCAGTCTCCCGCTCCCAATGACACCTTCTCTCCTTCCGCCCCACAGAGCTGTTGGTGACCGAATTCTCTCACATGCGGATCCTTCGAGTGCTGGACGTTGTCTTCTATCAACCCATGCAACGAGACGGCATCGTCGCGACTTCGGAGCTGGCTCGGATATTCCCCAACCTGCCCAGGGTCATCGAGGTGCACGGTACGAGAATTCGGAGAGACAATGAGTCCATTCAGACTCCCCGACACACACACACTGTTAGATCGGACACCAGGAGTTCGTTCAGACTCCCCGACACACACACACACTGTGAGATCGGACACCAGGAGTTCGTTCAGACTCCCCGACACGCACACACTGAGATCGGACACCAGGAGTTCGTTCAGACTCCCCGACACACACACACTGTTAGATCGGACACCAGGAGTTCGTTCAGACTCCCCGACACACACACACTGTTAGATCGGACACCAGGAGTTCGTTCAGACTCCCCGACACACACACACACTGTTCGATCGGACACCAGGAGTTCGTTCAGACTCCCCGACACACACACACACTGTTCGATCGGACACCAGGAGTTCGTTCAGGCTCCCCGACACACACACACTGTGAGATCGGACACCAGGAGTTCGTTCAGACTCCCCGACACACACACACACTGTGAGATCGGACACCAGGAGTTCGTTCAGACTCCCCGACACGCACACACTGAGATCGGACACCAGGAGTTCGTTCAGACTCCCCGACACACACACACTGTTCGATCGGACACCAGGAGTTCGTTCAGACTCCCCGACACACACACACACTGTGAGATCGGACACCAGGAGTTCGTTCAGACTCCCCGACACACACACACTGTTAGATCGGACACCAGGAGTCCTTTCAGACTCCCCGACACACACACACTGTGAGATCGGACACCAGGAGTTCGTTCAGACTCCCCGACACACACACACACTGTGAGATCGGACACCAGGAGTTCGTTCAGACTCCCCGACACACACACACACTGTTCGATCGGACACCAGGAGTTCGTTCAGACTCCCCGACACACACACACACTGAGATCGGACACCAGGAGTTCGTTCAGACTCCCCGACACACACACACACTGTTCGATCGGACACCAGGAGTTCGTTCAGACTCCCCGACACACACACACACTGTTAGATCGGACACCAGGAGTCCATTCAGACTCCCCGACACACACACACTGTGAGATCGGACACCAGGAGTCCATTCAGACTCCCCGACACACACACACACTGTTCGATCGGACACCAGGAGTCCATTCAGACTCCCCGACACACACACACTGAGATTGGACACCAGGAGTTCGTTCAGACTCCCCGACACACACACACACACACACTGTGAGATCGGACACCAGGAGTTCGTTCAGACTCCCCGACACACACACACACTGTGATATCGGACACCAGGAGTTCGTTCAGACTCCCCGACACACACACACTGTGAGATCGGACACCAGGAGTCCATTCAGACTCCCCGACACACACACACACACACACACACACACACACACACACTGTGAGATCGGACACCTGGAGTCCATTCAGACTCCCCGACACACACACACTGTGAGATCGGACACCAGGAGTCCATTCAGACTCCCCGACGCACACACACTGTTAGATCATAAACCAGGAGTCCATTCAGACTACCCGACACACACACACTGTTAGATCGGACACCAGGAGTTCGTTCAGACTCCCCGACGCACACACACTGTGAGATCGGACACCAGGAGTCCATTCAGACTCCCCGACGCACACACACTGTTAGATCATAAACCAGGAGTCCATTCAGACTCCCCGACACACACACACTGTGAGATCGGACACCAGGAGTTCATTCAGACTCCCCGACACACACACACTGAGATCGGACACCAGGAGTCCATTCAGACTCCCCGACACACACACACACTGTTAGATCGGACACCAGGAGTCCATTCAGACTCCCCGACACACACACACTGTGAGATCGGACACCAGGAGTCCATTCAGACTCCCCGACACACACACACACTGTTAGATCGGACACCAGGAGTCCATTCAGACTCCCCGACACACACACACTGTGAGATCGGACACCAGGAGTCCATTCAGACTCCCCGACACACACACACACTGTTCGATCGGACACCAGGAGTCCATTCAGACTCCCCGACACACACACACTGAGATTGGACACCAGGAGTTCGTTCAGACTCCCCGACACACACACACACTGTGAGATCGGACACCAGGAGTCCATTCAGACTCCCCGACACACACACACACTGTTAGATCGGACACCAGGAGTCCATTCAGACTCCCCGACACACACACACTGTGAGATCGGACACCAGGAGTCCATTCAGACTCCCCGACACACACACACACTGTTCGATCGGACACCAGGAGTCCATTCAGACTCCCCGACACACACACACTGTGAGATCGGACACCTGGAGTCCATTCAGACTCCCCGACACACACACACTGTGAGATCGGACACCAGGAGTCCATTCAGACTCCCCGACGCACACACACTGTTAGATCATAAACCAGGAGTCCATTCAGACTCCCCGACACACACACACTGTGAGATCGGACACCAGGAGTTCGTTCAGACTCCCCGACGCACACACACTGTTAGATCATAAACCAGGAGTCCATTCAGACTACCCGACACACACACACTGTTAGATCGGACACCAGGAGTTCGTTCAGACTCCCCGACGCACACACACTGTTAGATCATAAACCAGGAGTCCATTCAGACTCCCCGACACACACACACTGTGAGATCGGACACCAGGAGTTCATTCAGACTCCCCGACACACACACACTGAGATCGGACACCAGGAGTCCATTCAGACTCCCCGACACACACACACACTGTTAGATCGGACACCAGGAGTCCATTCAGACTCCCCGACACACACACACTGTGAGATCGGACACCAGGAGACCATTCAGACTCCCCGACACACACACACTGTGAGATCGGACACCAGGAGTCCATTCAGACTCCCCGACACACACACACACTGTTCGATCGGACACCAGGAGTCCATTCAGACTCCCCGACACACACACACTGAGATTGGACACCAGGAGTTCGTTCAGACTCCCCGACACACACACACACTGTTAGATCGGACACCAGGAGTCCATTCAGACTCCCCGACACACACACACTGTGAGATCGGACACCAGGAGTCCATTCAGACTCCCCGACACACACACACACTGTTCGATCGGACACCAGGAGTCCATTCAGACTCCCCGACACACACACACTGAGATTGGACACCAGGAGTTCGTTCAGACTCCCCGACACACACACACACACACACTGTGAGATCGGACACCAGGAGTTCGTTCAGACTCCCCGACACACACACACACTGTGATATCGGACACCAGGAGTTCGTTCAGACTCCCCGACACACACACACTGTGAGATCGGACACCAGGAGTCCATTCAGACTCCCCGACACACACACACACACACACACACACACACACACTGTGAGATCGGACACCAGGAGTTCGTTCAGACTCCCCGACGCGCACACACACTGTGATATCGGACACCAGGAGTTCGTTCAGACTCCCCGACACACACACACTGTGAGATCGGACACCAGGAGTCCATTCAGACTCCCCGACACACACACACACACACTGTGAGATCGGACACCAGGAGTCCATTCAGACTCCCCGACACACACACACTGAGATCGGACACCAGGAGTCCATTCAGACTCCCCGACGCGCACACACACTGTTAGATCGGACACCAGGAGTCCATTCAGACTCCCCGACGCGCACACACACTGTTAGATCGGACACCAGGAGTCCATTCAGACTCCCCGACACACACACACTGTGAGATCGGACACCAGGAGTCCATTCAGACTCCCCGACACACACACACACTGAGATCGGACACCAGGAGTCCATTCAGACTCCCCCACACACACACACTGTTCGATCGGACACCAGGAGTTCGTTCAGACTCCCCGACACACACACACACTGTGAGATCATAAACCAGGAGTCCATTCAGACTCCCCGACACACACACACACTGTGAGATCGGACACCAGGAGTCCATTCAGACTCCCCGACACACACACACACTGTTCGATCGGACACCAGGAGTCCATTCAGACTCCCCGACACACACACACTGTGAGATCGGACACCAGGAGTCCATTCAGACTCCCCGACACACATACACTGTGAGATCGGACACCAGGAGTTCGTTCAGACTCCCCGACACACACACAGACTGTTAGATCGGACACCAGGAGTTCGTTCAGACTCCCCGACACGCACACACACTGTTAGATCATAAACCAGGAGTCCATTCAGACTCCCCGAGACACACACACACTGTGAGATCGGACACCAGGAGTCCATTCTGACTCCCCGACACACACACACTGTGAGATCGGACACCAGGAGTCCATTCAGACTCCCCAACACACACACACTGTTAGATCGGACACCAGGAGTCCATTCAGACTCCCTGACACACACACACACACTGAGATCGGACACCAGGAGTCCGTTCAGACTCCCCGACACACACACACTGTGAGATCGGACACCAGGAGTCCATTCAGACTCCCCGACACACACACACACTGTGAGATCATAAACCAGGAGTCCATTCAGACTCCCTGACACACACACACTGTGAGATCGGACACCAGGAGTCCATTCAGACTCCCCAACACACACACACACACACACACACACACACTGTTAGATCGGACACCAGGAGTCCATTCAGACTCCCCGACACACACACACACTGAGATCATAAGCCAGGAGTCCATTCAGACTCCCGACACACACACACACTGTGAGATCGGACACCAGGAGTCCATTCAGACTCCCCGACACACACACACACTGTGAGATCGGACACCAGGAGTCCATTCAGACTCCCCGACACACACACACACTGTGAGATCGGACACCAGGCATCCATTCAGACTCCCCAACACACACACACTGTGAGATCGGACACCAGGAGTCCATTCAGACTCCCCAACACACACACACACACACACACAGTTAGATCGGACACCAGGAGTCCATTCAGACTCCCCGACACACACACACTGTGAGATCGGACACCAGGAGTCCATTCAGACTCCCCGACACACACACACACTGTGAGATCGGACACCAGGAGTCCATTCAGACTCCCCGACCCACACACACTGTTAGATCGGACACCAGGAGTCCATTCAGACTCCCTGACACACACACACACTGTGAGATCGGACACCAGGATTCCATTCAGACTCCCCAACACGCACATTGTTAGATCATAAACCAGGAGTCCATTCAGACTCCCCGACACACACACACACTGTTAGATCGGACACCAGGAGTCCATTCAGACTCCCCGACACACACACACACTGTTAGATCGGACACCAGGAGTCCATTCAGACTCCCCGACACACACACACTGTGAGATCGGACACCAGGAGTCCATTCAGACTCCCCGACACACACACACTGTTAGATCATAAACCAGGAGTCCATTCAGACTCCCTGACACACACACACACTGTGAGATCGGACACCAGGAGTCCATTCAGACTCCCCGACACACACACACACTGTGAGATCGGACACCAGGAGTCCATTCAGACTCCCCTACACACACACACACTGTGAGATCGGACACCAGGAGTCCATTCAGACTCCCCTACACACACACTGTTAGATCATAAACCAGGAGTCCATTCAGACTCCCCTACACACACACACACACTGTTAGATCGGACACCAGGAGTCCATTCAGACTCCCCGACACACACACACACACACACACTGTGAGATCGGACACCAGGAGTCCATTCAGACTCCCCGACACACACACACACTGTGAGATCGGACACCAGGCATCCATTCAGACTCCCCAACACACACACACTGTGAGATCGGACACCAGGAGTCCATTCAGACTCCCCAACACACACACACACACACACACAGTTAGATCGGACACCAGGAGTCCATTCAGACTCCCCGACACACACACACTGTGAGATCGGACACCAGGAGTCCATTCAGACTCCCCGACACACACACACACTGTGAGATCGGACACCAGGAGTCCATTCAGACTCCCCGACCCACACACACTGTTAGATCGGACACCAGGAGTCCATTCAGACTCCCTGACACACACACACACTGTGAGATCGGACACCAGGATTCCATTCAGACTCCCCAACACGCACATTGTTAGATCATAAACCAGGAGTCCATTCAGACTCCCCGACACACACACACACTGTTAGATCGGACACCAGGAGTCCATTCAGACTCCCCGACACACACACACACTGTTAGATCGGACACCAGGAGTCCATTCAGACTCCCCGACACACACACACTGTGAGATCGGACACCAGGAGTCCATTCAGACTCCCCGACACACACACACTGTTAGATCATAAACCAGGAGTCCATTCAGACTCCCTGACACACACACACACTGTGAGATCGGACACCAGGAGTCCATTCAGACTCCCCGACACACACACACACTGTGAGATCGGACACCAGGAGTCCATTCAGACTCCCCTACACACACACACACTGTGAGATCGGACACCAGGAGTCCATTCAGACTCCCCTACACACACACTGTTAGATCATAAACCAGGAGTCCATTCAGACTCCCCTACACACACACACACACTGTTAGATCGGACACCAGGAGTCCATTCAGACTCCCCGACACACACACACACACACACACTGTGAGATCGGACACCAGGAGTCCATTCAGACTCCCCGACACACACACACACACTGTTCGATCGGACACCAGGAGTCCATTCAGACTCCCCGACACACACACACACACTGTGAGATCGGACACCAGGAGTCCATTCAGACTCCCCGACACACACACACACACACTGTGAGATCATAAACCAGGAGTCCATTCAGACTCCCCGACACACACACACTGTTCGATCGGACACCAGGAGTCCATTCAGACTCCCCGACACACACACACTGAGATCGGACACCAGGAGTCCATTCAGACTCCCCTACACACACACACACACTGTGAGATCATAAACCAGGAGTCCATTCAGACTCCCCGACACACACACACTGTTAGATCGGACACCAGGAGTCCATTCAGACTCCCCGACACACACACACACACTCTGAGATCGGACACCAGGAGTCCATTCAGACTCCCCGACACACACACACACACTCTGAGATCGGACACCAGGAGTCCATTCAGACTCCCCGACACACACACACACACTGTGAGATCATAAACCAGGAGTCCATTCAGACTCCCCGACACACACACACTGTGAGATCGGACACCAGGAGTCCATTCAGACTCCCCTACACACACACACACACTGAGAGATCATAAACCAGGAGTCCATTCAGACTCCCCGACACACACACACTGTTAGATCGGACACCAGGAGTCCATTCAGACTCCCCGACACACACACACTGTGAGATCGGACACCAGGAGTCCATTCAGACTCCCCGACACACACACACTGTGAGTTCGGACACCAGGCGTCCATTCAGACTCCCCGACACACGCACACACTGTGAGATCGGACACCAGGAGTCCATTCAGACTCCCCGACACACACACACACTGTGAGATCGGACACCAGGAGTCCATTCAGACTCCCCGACACACACACACACACTCTGAGATCGGACACCAGGAGTCCATTCAGACTCCCCGACACACACACACACACTCTGAGATCGGACACCAGGAGTCCATTCAGACTCCCCGACACACACACACACACTGTGAGATCATAAACCAGGAGTCCATTCAGACTCCCCGACACACACACACTGTGAGATCGGACACCAGGAGTCCATTCAGACTCCCCTACACACACACACACACTGAGAGATCATAAACCAGGAGTCCATTCAGACTCCCCGACACACACACACTGTTAGATCGGACACCAGGAGTCCATTCAGACTCCCCGACACACACACACTGTGAGATCGGACACCAGGAGTCCATTCAGACTCCCCGACACACACACACTGTGAGTTCGGACACCAGGAGTCCATTCAGACTCCCCGACACACACACACACTGTGAGATCGGACACCAGGAGTCCATTCAGACTCCCCGACACACACACACTGTGAGTTCGGACACCAGGAGTCCATTCAGACTCCCCGACACACACACACACTGTGAGATCGGACACCAGGAGTCCATTCAGACTCCCCGACACACACACACACACACTGTGAGATCATAAACCAGGAGTCCATTCAGACTCCCCGACACACACACACTGTTAGATCGGACACCAGGAGTCCATTCAGACTCCCCGACACACACACACACACACACACTGTGAGATCGGACACCAGGAGTCCATTCAGACTCCCCGACACACACACACACACTGTTCGATCGGACACCAGGAGTCCATTCAGACTCCCCGACACACACACACACACTGTGAGATCGGACACCAGGAGTCCATTCAGACTCCCCGACACACACACACACACACTGTGAGATCATAAACCAGGAGTCCATTCAGACTCCCCGACACACACACACTGTTCGATCGGACACCAGGAGTCCATTCAGACTCCCCGACACACACACACTGAGATCGGACACCAGGAGTCCATTCAGACTCCCCTACACACACACACACACTGTGAGATCATAAACCAGGAGTCCATTCAGACTCCCCGACACACACACACTGTTAGATCGGACACCAGGAGTCCATTCAGACTCCCCGACACACACACACACACTCTGAGATCGGACACCAGGAGTCCATTCAGACTCCCCGACACACACACACACACTCTGAGATCGGACACCAGGAGTCCATTCAGACTCCCCGACACACACACACACACTGTGAGATCATAAACCAGGAGTCCATTCAGACTCCCCGACACACACACACTGTGAGATCGGACACCAGGAGTCCATTCAGACTCCCCTACACACACACACACACTGAGAGATCATAAACCAGGAGTCCATTCAGACTCCCCGACACACACACACTGTTAGATCGGACACCAGGAGTCCATTCAGACTCCCCGACACACACACACTGTGAGATCGGACACCAGGAGTCCATTCAGACTCCCCGACACACACACACTGTGAGTTCGGACACCAGGCGTCCATTCAGACTCCCCGACACACGCACACACTGTGAGATCGGACACCAGGAGTCCATTCAGACTCCCCGACACACACACACACTGTGAGATCGGACACCAGGAGTCCATTCAGACTCCCCGACACACACACACACACTCTGAGATCGGACACCAGGAGTCCATTCAGACTCCCCGACACACACACACACACTCTGAGATCGGACACCAGGAGTCCATTCAGACTCCCCGACACACACACACACACTGTGAGATCATAAACCAGGAGTCCATTCAGACTCCCCGACACACACACACTGTGAGATCGGACACCAGGAGTCCATTCAGACTCCCCTACACACACACACACACTGAGAGATCATAAACCAGGAGTCCATTCAGACTCCCCGACACACACACACTGTTAGATCGGACACCAGGAGTCCATTCAGACTCCCCGACACACACACACTGTGAGATCGGACACCAGGAGTCCATTCAGACTCCCCGACACACACACACTGTGAGTTCGGACACCAGGAGTCCATTCAGACTCCCCGACACACACACACACTGTGAGATCGGACACCAGGAGTCCATTCAGACTCCCCGACACACACACACACTGTGAGATCGGACACCAGGAGTCCATTCAGACTCCCCGACACACACACACACACACTGTGAGATCATAAACCAGGAGTCCATTCAGACTCCCCGACACACACACACTGTTAGATCGGACACCAGGAGTCCATTCAGACTCCCCGACACACACACACTGAGATCGGACACCAGGAGTCCATTCAGACTCCCCGACACACACACACACACTGTGAGATCGGACACCAGGAGTCCATTCAGACTCCCCGACACACACACACACACACTGTGAGATCATAAACCAGGAGTCCATTCAGACTCCCCGACACACACACACTGTTCGATCGGACACCAGGAGTCCATTCAGACTCCCCGACACACACACACTGAGATCGGACACCAGGAGTCCATTCAGACTCCCCTACACACACACACACACTGTGAGATCATAAACCAGGAGTCCATTCAGACTCCCCGACACACACACACTGTTAGATCGGACACCAGGAGTCCATTCAGACTCCCCGACACACACACACACACTCTGAGATCGGACACCAGGAGTCCATTCAGACTCCCCGACACACACACACACACTCTGAGATCGGACACCAGGAGTCCATTCAGACTCCCCGACACACACACACACACTGTGAGATCATAAACCAGGAGTCCATTCAGACTCCCCGACACACACACACTGTGAGATCGGACACCAGGAGTCCATTCAGACTCCCCTACACACACACACACACTGAGAGATCATAAACCAGGAGTCCATTCAGACTCCCCGACACACACACACTGTTAGATCGGACACCAGGAGTCCATTCAGACTCCCCGACACACACACACTGTGAGATCGGACACCAGGAGTCCATTCAGACTCCCCGACACACACACACTGTGAGTTCGGACACCAGGCGTCCATTCAGACTCCCCGACACACGCACACACTGTGAGATCGGACACCAGGAGTCCATTCAGACTCCCCGACACACACACACACACTGTGAGATCGGACACCAGGAGTCCATTCAGACTCCCCGACACACACACACACACTCTGAGATCGGACACCAGGAGTCCATTCAGACTCCCCGACACACACACACACACTCTGAGATCGGACACCAGGAGTCCATTCAGACTCCCCGACACACACACACACACTGTGAGATCATAAACCAGGAGTCCATTCAGACTCCCCGACACACACACACTGTGAGATCGGACACCAGGAGTCCATTCAGACTCCCCTACACACACACACACACTGAGAGATCATAAACCAGGAGTCCATTCAGACTCCCCGACACACACACACTGTTAGATCGGACACCAGGAGTCCATTCAGACTCCCCGACACACACACACTGTGAGATCGGACACCAGGAGTCCATTCAGACTCCCCGACACACACACACTGTGAGTTCGGACACCAGGAGTCCATTCAGACTCCCCGACACACACACACACTGTGAGATCGGACACCAGGAGTCCATTCAGACTCCCCGACACACACACACACTGTGAGATCGGACACCAGGAGTCCATTCAGACTCCCCGACACACACACACACACACTGTGAGATCATAAACCAGGAGTCCATTCAGACTCCCCGACACACACACACTGTTAGATCGGACACCAGGAGTCCATTCAGACTCCCCGACACACACACACTGAGATCGGACACCAGGAGTCCATTCAGACTCCCCTACGCACACACACACACTGTGAGATCATAAACCAGAAGTCCATTCAGACTCCCCGACACACACACACTGTTAGATCGGACACCAGGAGTCCATTCAGACTCCCCGACACACACACACTGTTCGATCGGACACCAGGAGTCCATTCAGACTCCCCGACACACACACACACACTCTGAGATCGGACACCAGGAGTCCATTCAGACTCCCCGACACACACACACACACTGTGAGATCATAAACCAGGAGTCCATTCAGAATCCCCGACACACACACACTGTGAGATCGGACACCAGGAGTTCATTCAGACTCCCCGACACACACACACTGTGATCGGACACCAGGAGTCCATTCAGACTCCCCTACACACACACACACACTGAGAGATCATAAACCAGGAGTCCATTCAGACTCCCCGACACACACACACTGTTAGATCGGACACCAGGAGTCCATTCAGACTCCCCGACACACACACACTGTGAGATCGGACACCAGGAGTCCATTCAGACTCCCCGACACACACACACTGTGAGATCGGACACCAGGCGTCCATTCAGACTCCCCGACACACGCACACACTGTGAGATCGGACACCAGGAGTCCATTCAGACTCCCCGACACACACACACACTGTGAGATCGGACACCAGGAGTCCATTCAGACTCCCCGACACACACACACACTGTGAGATCGGACACCAGGAGTCCATTCAGACTCCCCTACACACACACACTGAGATCGGACACCAGGAGTCCATTCAGACTCCCCGACACACACACACTGTTAGATCGGACACCAGGAGTCCATTCAGACTCACTCCGGTCTCTCTGCTCCCCCCCCTAAGTCAGAAAGTTGTGCGTTCGATTTCCCCGGAATCTGAGGCCCTGTAACCCAGGCCGATCCCTCCCGAAGGGGCATTACCAAGGGAGCACTGCAGTGTCGGAGTTGTGGTCCTTGGTACTACCCTGTCCCTCCCTCCTCCCCGCCCTCCTCCCCTCCCTCCTCCCCACCCGGCTTTCGGCTGGCGAGGCCTCCCTCGATCGAACGACCGGGTCGGTGAGACGCAACGTCCAAACGGGAGGTTGCAGGAACCGTTGTTCATCCCTCCCGTCGTCTCCCCTCCGGTCTCTCCTCCGCGCCCCGTCTGGCATCCTAACAGGCTCTGCTTCCTGTCCTCAGCTACTCTCTCCGAAGCCATGAGGAGGTTAAGGGACGAGGGTCCGGTCATCCGTGAGATCGGGGATATCCTTCTGGCCAGGGTAAGAGCATCAGTTCACTCGCCACCTCCGTAATTTGCATCGCTCACCGTCGGCCTCTCTCTCCGCCATTCTCTCTCTTCGTCATTTCCCTCCCTCTCCCTCCGTCATTTCCCTCCCTCCACCTCAGTCATTTCCCTCCCTCCACCTCCGTCATTTCCCTCCCTCTACCTCCGTCATTTCCCTCCCTCTACCTCCGTCATTTCCCTCTCTCTCTCCGTCGTTTCCCTCCCTCTCTCCGTCGTTTCCCTCCCTCTCTCCGTCGTTTCCCTCCCTCTCTCCGTCGTTTCCCTCCCTCTCTCCGTCGTTTCCCTCCCTCTCTCCGTCGTTTCCCTCCCTCTCTCCGTCGTTTCCCTCCCTCTCTCCGTCGTTTCCCTCCCTCTCTCCGTCGTTTCCCTCCCTCTCTCCGTCGTTTCCCTCCCTCTCGCCGTCGTTTCCCTCCCTCTCTCCGTCGTTTCCCTCCCTCTCTCCGTCGTTTCCCTCCCTGTCTCCGTCGTTTCCCTCCCTCTCTCCGTCGTTTCCCTCCCTCTCTCCGTCGTTTCCCTCCCTCTCTCTCCGTCGTTTCCCTCCCTCTCTCTCCGTCGTTTCCCTCCCTCTCTCCGTCGTTTCCCTCCCTCTCTCCGTCGTTTCCCTCCCTCTCTCCGTCGTTTCCCTCCCTCTCTCCGTCGTTTCCCTCCCTCTCTCCGTCGTTTCCCTCTCTCTCTCCGTCGTTTCCCTCCCTCTCTCCGTCGTTTCCCTCCCTCTCTCTCCGTCGTTTCCCTCCCTCTCTCTCCGTCGTTTCCCTCCCTCTCTCCGTCGTTTCCCTCCCTCTCTCCGTCGTTTCCCTCCCTCTCTCCGTCGTTTCCCTCCCTCTCTCCGTCGTTTCCCTCCCTCTCTCCGTCGTTTCCCTCCCTCTCTCCGTCGTTTCCCTCCCTCTCTCCGTCGTTTCCCTCCCTCTCTCCGTCGTTTCCCTCCCTCTCTCCGTCGTTTCCCTCCGTCTCTCTCCGTCGTTTCCCTCCCTCTCTCCGTCGTTTCCCTCTCTCTCCGTCGTTTCCCTCTCTCTCCGTCGTTTCCCTCTCTCTCCGTCGTTTCCCTCTCTCTCCGTCGTTTCCCTCTCTCTCCGTCGTTTCCCTCCCTCTCTCCGTCGTTTCCCTCCCTCTCTCCGTCGTTTCCCTCCCTCTCTCCGTCGTTTCCCTCCCTCTCTCCGTCGTTTCCCTCCGTCTCTCTCCGTCGTTTCCCTCCCTCTCTCCGTCGTTTCCCTCTCTCTCCGTCGTTTCCCTCTCTCTCCGTCGTTTCCCTCTCTCTCCGTCGTTTCCCTCTCTCTCCGTCGTTTCCCTCTCTCCGTCGTTTCCCTCTCTCTCCGTCGTTTCCCTCTCTCTCCGTCGTTTCCCTCTCTCTCCGTCGTTTCCCTCCCTCTCTCTCCGTCGTTTCCCTCCCTCTCTCCGTCGTTTCCCTCTCTCTCTCCGTCGTTTCCCTCTCTCTCTCCGTCGTTTCCCTCTCTCTCTCCGTCGTTTCCCTCTCTCTCGCCGTCGTTTCCCTCTCTCTCGCCGTCGTTTCCCTCCCTCTCGCCGTCGTTTCCCTCCCTCTCGCCGTCGTTTCCCTCCCTCTCTCCGTCGTTTCCCTCCCTCTCTCCGTCGTTTCCCTCCCTCTCTCCGTCGTTTCCCTCCCTCTCTCCGTCGTTTCCCTCCCTCTCGCCGTTTCCCTCCCTCTCGCCGTCGTTTCCCTCCCTCTCTCCGTCGTTTCCCTCCCTCTCTCCGTCGTTTCCCTCCCTCTCTCCGTCGTTTCCCTCCCTCTCTCCGTCGTTTCCCTCCCTCTCTCCGTCGTTTCCCTCCCTCTCTCCGTCGTTTCCCTCCCTCTCTCCGTCGTTTGCCTCCCTCTCTCCGTCGTTTCCCTCTCTCTCTCGCCGTCGTTTCCCTCCCTCTCTCCGTCGTTTCCCTCCCTCTCTCCGTCGTTTCCCTCCCTCTCTCCGTCGTTTCCCTCCCTCTCTCCGTCGTTTCCCTCCCTCTCTCCGTCGGTTCCCTCCCTCTCTGCGTCGTTTCCCTCCCTCTCTGCGTCGTTTCCCTCCCTCTCTGCGTCGTTTCCCTCCCTCTCGCCGTCGTTTCCCTCCCTCTCGCCGTCGTTTCCCTCCCTCTCTCCGTCGTTTCCCTCTCTCTCCGTCGTTTCCCTCCCTCTCTCCGTCGTTTCCCTCCCTCTCTCCGTCGTTTCCCTCTCTCTCTCCCTGTCGTTTCCCTCTCTCTCTCCGTCGTTTCCCTCTCTCTCTCCGTCGTTTCCCTCTCTCTCTCCCTCGTTTCCCTCTCTCTCTCCGTCGTTTCCCTCTCTCTCTCCGTCGTTTCCCTCCCTCTCTCCGTCGTTTCCCTCCCTCTCTCCGTCGTTTCCCTCCCTCTCGCCGTCGTTTCCCTCCCTCTCTCCGTCGTTTCCCTCCGTCTCTCTCCGTCGTTTCCCTCCCTCTCTCCGTCGTTTCCCTCCCTCTCGCCGTCGTTTCCCTCCCTCTCGCCGTCGTTTCCCTCCCTCTCGCCGTCGTTTCCCTCCGTCTCTCTCCGTCGTTTCCCTCCCTCTCTCCGTCGTTTCCCTCTCTCTCTCCCTGTCGTTTCCCTCTCTCTCTCCGTCGTTTCCCTCTCTCTCTCCGTCGTTTCCCTCTCTCTCTCCGTCGTTTCCCTCCCTCTCTCCGTCGTTTCCCTCCCTCTCGCCGTCGTTTCCCTCTCTCTCTCTCCGTCGTTTTCCCTCCCTCTCTCCGTCGTTTCCCTCTCTCTCCCCGTCGTTTTCCTCCCTCTCTCCGTCGTTTCCCTCCCTCTCTCCGTCGTTTCCCTCTCTCTCCCCGTCGTTTCCCTCCCTCTCTCCGTCGTTTCCCTCCCTCTCTCCGTCGTTTCCCTCTCTGTCGCCGTCGTTTCCCTCCCTCTCTCCGTCGTTTCCCTCCCTCTCTCCGTCGTTTCCCTCCCTCTCTCCGTCGTTTCCCTCCCTCTCTCCGTCGTTTCCCTCCCTCTCTCCGTCGTTTCCCTCCCTCTCTCCGTCGTTTCCCTCCCTCTCTCCGTCGTTTCCCTCCCTCTCTCCGTCGTTTCCCTCCCTCTCTCCGTCGTTTCCCTCCCTCTCTCCGTCGTTTCCCTCCCTGTCGCCGTCGTTTCCCTCCCTCTCTCCGTCGTTTCCCTCCCTCTCTCCGTCGTTTCCCTCCCTCTCTCCGTCGTTTCCCTCCCTCTCTCCGTCGTTTCCCTCCCTCTCTCCGTCGTTTCCCTCTCTCTCCGTCGTTTCCCTCCCTCTCTCCGTCGTTTCCCTCCCTCTCTCTCCGTCGTTTCCCTCCCTCTCTCCGTCGTTTCCCTCTCTCTCGCCGTCGTTTCCCTCCCTCTCTCCGTCGTTTCCGTCTCTCACCGTCGTTTCCCTCCGTCTCTCTCCGTCGTTTCCCTCCCTCTCGCCGTCGTTTCCCTCCCTCTCGCCGTCGTTTCCCTCCCTCTCTCCGTCGTTTCCCTCCCTCTCTCCGTCGTTTCCCTCCCTCTCTCCGTCGTTTCCCTCCGTCTCTCTTCGTCGTTTCCCTCCCTCTCTCCGTCGTTTCCCTCCCTCTCTCCGTCGTTTCCCTCCCTCTCTCCGTCGTTTCCCTCCCTCTCTCCGTCGTTTCCCTCCCTCTCTCCGTCGTTTCCCTCCCTCTCTCTCCGTCGTTTCCCTCCCTCTCTCTCCGTCGTTTCCCTCCCTCTCTCCGTCGTTTCCCTCCCTCTCTCCGTCGTTTCCCTCCCTCTCTCCGTCGTTTCCCTCTCTCTCTCCGTCGTTTCCCTCCCTCTCTCCGTCGTTTCCCTCCCTCTCTCTCCGTCGTTTCCCTCCCTCTCTCTCCGTCGTTTCCCTCCCTCTCTCCGTCGTTTCCCTCCCTCTCTCCGTCGTTTCCCTCCCTCTCTCCGTCGTTTCCCTCCCTCTCTCCGTCGTTTCCCTCCCTCTCTCCGTCGTTTCCCTCCCTCTCTCCGTCGTTTCCCTCCCTCTCTCCGTCGTTTCCCTCCCTCTCTCCGTCGTTTCCCTCCCTCTCTCCGTCGTTTCCCTCCGTCTCTCTCCGTCGTTTCCCTCCCTCTCTCCGTCGTTTCCCTCTCTCTCCGTCGTTTCCCTCTCTCTCCGTCGTTTCCCTCTCTCTCCGTCGTTTCCCTCTCTCTCCGTCGTTTCCCTCCCTCTCTCCGTCGTTTCCCTCCCTCTCTCCGTCGTTTCCCTCCCTCTCTCCGTCGTTTCCCTCCCTCTCTCCGTCGTTTCCCTCCGTCTCTCCGTCGTTTCCCTCTCTCTCCGTCGTTTCCCTCTCTCTCCGTCGTTTCCCTCTCTCTCCGTCGTTTCCCTCTCTCTCCGTCGTTTCCCTCTCTCTCCGTCGTTTCCCTCTCTCTCCGTCGTTTCCCTCTCTCTCCGTCGTTTCCCTCCCTCTCTCTCCGTCGTTTCCCTCCCTCTCTCCGTCGTTTCCCTCCCTCTCTCCGTCGTTTCCCTCTCTCTCTCCGTCGTTTCCCTCTCTCTCTCCGTCGTTTCCCTCTCTCTCGCCGTCGTTTCCCTCCCTCTCGCCGTCGTTTCCCTCCCTCTCGCCGTCGTTTCCCTCCCTCTCTCCGTCGTTTCCCGCCCTCTCTCCGTCGTTTCCCTCCCTCTCTCCGTCGTTTCCCTCCCTCTCTCCGTCGTTTCCCTCCCTCTCTCCGTCGTTTCCCTCCCTCTCGCCGTCGTTTCCCTCCCTCTCTCCGTCGTTTCCCTCCCTCTCTCCGTCGTTTCCCTCCCTCTCTCCGTCGTTTCCCTCCCTCTCTCCGTCGTTTCCCTCCCTCTCTCCGTCGTTTGCCTCCCTCTCTCCGTCGTTTCCCTCTCTCTCTCGCCGTCGTTTCCCTCCCTCTCTCCGTCGTTTCCCTCCCTCTCTCCGTCGTTTCCCTCCCTCTCTCCGTCGTTTCCCTCCCTCTCTCCGTCGTTTCCCTCCCTCTCTCCGTCGGTTCCCTCCCTCTCTGCGTCGTTTCCCTCCCTCTCTGCGTCGTTTCCCTCCCTCTCTGCGTCGTTTCCCTCCCTCTCGCCGTCGTTTCCCTCCCTCTCGCCGTCGTTTCCCTCCCTCTCTCCGTCGTTTCCCTCTCTCTCCGTCGTTTCCCTCCCTCTCTCCGTCGTTTCCCTCCCTCTCTCCGTCGTTTCCCTCCCTCTCTCCGTCGTTTCCCTCCCTCTCTCCGTCGTTTCCCTCCCTCTCTCCGTCGTTTCCCTCTCTCTCTCCCTCGTTTCCCTCTCTCTCTCCGTCGTTTCCCTCTCTCTCTCCGTCGTTTCCCTCCCTCTCGCCGTCGTTTCCCTCCCTCTCTCCGTCGTTTCCCTCCGTCTCTCTCCGTCGTTTCCCTCCCTCTCTCCGTCGTTTCCCTCCCTCTCGCCGTCGTTTCCCTCCCTCTCGCCGTCGTTTCCCTCCCTCTCGCCGTCGTTTCCCTCCGTCTCTCTCCGTCGTTTCCCTCCCTCTCTCCGTCGTTTCCCTCTCTCTCTCCCTGTCGTTTCCCTCTCTCTCTCCGTCGTTTCCCTCTCTCTCTCCGTCGTTTCCCTCTCTCTCTCCGTCGTTTCCCTCCCTCTCGCCGTCGTTTCCCTCTCTCTCTCTCCGTCTTTTTCCCTCCCTCTCTCCGTCGTTTCCCTCTCTCTCCCCGTCGTTTCCCTCCCTCTCTCCGTCGTTTCCCTCCCTCTCTCCGTCGTTTCCCTCTCTCTCCCCGTCGTTTCCCTCCCTCTCTCCGTCGTTTCCCTCTCTGTCGCCGTCGTTTCCCTCCCTCTCTCCGTCGTTTCCCTCCCTCTCTCCGTCGTTTCCCTCCCTCTCTCCGTCGTTTCCCTCCCTCTCTCCGTCGTTTCCCTCCCTCTCTCCGTCGTTTCCCTCCCTCTCTCCGTCGTTTCCCTCCCTCTCTCCGTCGTTTCCCTCCCTCTCTCCGTCGTTTCCCTCTCTCTCCGTCGTTTCCCTCCCTCTCTCCGTCGTTTCCCTCCCTCTCTCTCCGTCGTTTCCCTCCCTCTCTCCGTCGTTTCCCTCCCTCTCTCTCCGTCGTTTCCCTCCCTCTCTCCGTCGTTTCCCTCTCTCTCGCCGTCGTTTCCCTCCCTCTCTCCGTCGTTTCCGTCTCTCACCGTCGTTTCCCTCCGTCTCTCTCCGTCGTTTCCCTCCCTCTCGCCGTCGTTTCCCTCCCTCTCGCCGTCGTTTCCCTCCCTCTCTCCGTCGTTTCCCTCCCTCTCTCCGTCGTTTCCCTCCCTCTCTCCGTCGTTTCCCTCCGTCTCTCTTCGTCGTTTCCCTCCGTCTCTCCGTCGTTTCCCTCCCTCTCTCCGTCGTTTCCCTCTCTCCGTCGTTTCCCTCTCTCTCTCCGTCGTTTCCCTCTCTCTCTCCGTCGTTTCCCTCCGTCTCTCCGTCGTTTCCCTCTCTCTCTCCGTCGTTTCCCTCTCTCTCTCCGTCGTTTCCCTCTCTCTCTCCGTCGTTTCCCTCCGTCTCTCTCCGTCGTTTCCCTCCGTCTCTCTCCGTCGTTTCCCTCTCTCTCTCCGTCGTTTCCCTCTCTCTCTCCGTCGTTTCCCTCTCTCTCTCCGTCGTTTCCCTCCGTCTCTCTCCGTCGTTTCCCTCCGTCTCTCTCCGTCGTTTCCCTCTCTCTCTCCGTCGTTTCCCTCTCTCTCTCCGTCGTTTCCCTCCCTCTCTCTCCGTCGTTTCCCTCCCTCTCTCTCCGTCGTTTCCATCCCTCTCTCTCCGTCGTTTCCCTCCCTCTCTCCGTCGTTTCCCTCCCTCTCTCCGTCGTTTCCCTCCCTCTCTCCGTCGTTTCCCTCCCTCTCTCCGTCGTTTCCCTCCCTCTCTCCGTCGTTTCCCTCCCTCTCTCCGTCGTTTCCCTCCCTCTCTCCGTCGTTTCCCTCCCTCTCTCCGTCGTTTCCCTCCCTCTCTCCGTCGTTTCCCTCCCTCTCTCCGTCGTTTCCCTCCCTCTCTCCGTCGTTTCCCTCTCTCTCTCCGTCGTTTCCCTCTCTCTCTCCGTCGTTTCCCTCCCTCTCTCCGTCGTTTTCCTCCGTCTCTCGCCGTCGTTTCCCTCCCTCTCTCCGTCGTTTCCCTGTCTCTCGCCGTCGTTTCCCTCCTTCTCGCCGTCGTTTCCCTCCCTCTCGCCGTCGTTTCCCTCCCTCTCGCCGTCGTTTCCCTCCCTCTCTCCGTCGTTTCCCTCCCTCTCTCCGTCGTTTCCCTCCCTCTCTCTGTCGTTTCCCTCCCTCTCTCCGTCGTTTCCCTCCCTCTCTCCGTCGTTTCCCTCCCTCTCTCCGTCGTTTCCCTCTCTCTCTCCGTCGTTTCCCTCCCTCTCTCCGTCGTTTCCCTCCCTCTCTCCGTCGTTTCCCTCCCTCTCTCCGTCGTTTCCCTCTCTCTCCGTCGTTTCCCTCCCTCTCTCCGTCGTTTCCCTCCCTCTCTCCGTCGTTTCCCTCCCTCTCTCCGTCGTTTCCCTCCATCTCTCCGTCGTTTCCCTCCCTCTCTCCGTCGTTTCCCTCCCTCTCTCCGTCGTTTCCCTCTCTCTCGCCGTCGTTTCCCTCTCTCTCGCCGTCGTTTCCCTCCCTCTCGCCGTCGTTTCCCTCCCTCTCTCCGTCGTTTCCCTCCCTCTCTCCGTCGTTTCCCTCCCTCTCTCCGTCGTTTCCCTCCCTCTCTCCGTCGTTTCCCTCCCTCTCTCCGTCGTTTCCCTCTCTCTCCGTCGTTTCCCTCTCTCTCTCCGTCGTTTCCCTCCCTCTCTCCGTCGTTTCCCTCCCTCTCTCCGTCGTTTCCCTCTCTCTCCGTCGTTTCCCTCCCTCTCTCCGTCGTTTCCCTCCCTCTCTCTGTCGTTTCCCTCCATCTCTCCGTCGTTTCCCTCCCTCTCTCCGTCGTTTCCCTCCCTCTCTCCGTCGTTTCCCTCTCTCTCGCCGTCGTTTCCCTCCCTCTCTCCGTCGTTTCCCTCTCTCTCTCCGTCGTTTCCCTCTCTCTCTCCGTCGTTTCCCTCCGTCTCTCTCCGTCGTTTCCCTCTCTCTCCGTCGTTTCCCTCCCTCTCTCTGTCGTTTCCCTCCCTCTCTCCGTCGTTTCCCTCTCTCTCTCCCTGTCGTTTCCCTCTCTCTCTCCCTGTCGTTTCCCTCTCTCTCTCCGTCGTTTCCCTCCCTCTCGCCGTCGTTTCCCTCTCTCTCTCTCCGTCGTTTTCCCTCCCTCTCTCCGTCGTTTCCCTCTCTCTCCCCGTCGTTTCCCTCCCTCTCTCCGTCGTTTCCCTCCCTCTCTCCGTCGTTTCCCTCCCTCTCCCCGTCGTTTCCCTCCCTCTCTCCGTCGTTTCCCTCTCTGTCGCCGTCGTTTCCCTCCCTCTCTCCGTCGTTTCCCTCCCTCTCTCCGTCGTTTCCCTCCCTCTCTCCGTCGTTTCCCTCCCTCTCTCCGTCGTTTCCCTCCCTCTCTCCGTCGCTTCCCTCCCTCTCTCCGTCGTTTCCCTCCCTCTCTCCGTCGTTTCCCTCCCTCTCTCCGTCGTTTCCCTCCCTCTCTCCGTCGTTTACCTCCCTCTCTCCGTCGTTTCCCTCTCTGTCGCCGTCGTTTCCCTCCCTCTCTCCGTCGTTTCCCTCCCTCTCTCCGTCGTTTCCCTCCCTCTCTCCGTCGTTTCCCTCCCTCTCTCCGTCGTTTCCCTCCCTCTCTCCGTCGTTTCCCTCCCTCTCTCCGTCGTTTCCCTCTCTCTCCGTCGTTTCCCTCTCTCTCCGTCGTTTCCCTCCCTCTCTCCGTCGTTTCCCTCCCTCTCTCTCTGTCGTTTCCCTCCCTCTCTCCGTCGTTTCCCTCCCTCTCTCCGTCGTTTCCCTCCCTCTCTCCGTCGTTTCCCTCTCTCTCCGTCGTTTCCCTCCGTCTCTCTCCGTCGTTTCCCTCCGTCTCTCTCCGTCGTTTCCCTCCGTCTCTCTCCGTCGTTTCCCTCCGTCTCTCTCCGTCGTTTCCCTCCCTCTCTCCGTCGTTTCCCTCCCTCTCTCCGTCGTTTCCCTCTCTCTCTCCGTCGTTTCCCTCTCTCTCTCCGTCGTTTCCCTCCCTCTCTCCGTCGTTTTCCTCCGTCTCTCGCCGTCGTTTCCCTCCCTCTCTCCGTCGTTTCCCTCCCTCTCTCCGTCGTTTTCCTCCGTCTCTCGCCGTCGTTTCCCTCCCTCTCTCCGTCGTTTCCCTGTCTCTCGCCGTCGTTTCCCTCCTTCTCGCCGTCGTTTCCCTCCTTCTCGCCGTCGTTTCCCTCCCTCTCGCCGTCGTTTCCCTCCCTCTCGCCGTCGTTTCCCTCCCTCTCTCCGTCGTTTCCCTCCCTCTCTCCGTCGTTTCCCTCCCTCTCTCCGTCGTTTCCCTCCCTCTCTCCGTCGTTTCCCTCCCTCTCTCCGTCGTTTCCCTCCCTCTCTCCGTCGTTTCCCTCTCTCTCTCCGTCGTTTCCCTCCCTCTCTCCGTCGTTTCCCTCCCTCTCTCCGTCGTTTCCCTCCCTCTCTCCGTCGTTTCCCTCTCTCTCCGTCGTTTCCCTCCCTCTCTCCGTCGTTTCCCTCCCTCTCTCCGTCGTTTCCCTCCATCTCTCCGTCGTTTCCCTCCCTCTCTCCGTCGTTTCCCTCCCTCTCTCCGTCGTTTCCCTCTCTCTCGCCGTCGTTTCCCTCTCTCTCGCCGTCGTTTCCCTCCCTCTCGCCGTCGTTTCCCTCCCTCTCTCCGTCGTTTCCCTCCCTCTCTCCGTCGTTTCCCTCCCTCTCTCCGTCGTTTCCCTCCCTCTCTCCGTCGTTTCCCTCCCTCTCTCCGTCGTTTCCCTCTCTCTCCGTCGTTTCCCTCTCTCTCTCCGTCGTTTCCCTCCCTCTCTCCGTCGTTTCCCTCCCTCTCTCCGTCGTTTCCCTCTCTCTCCGTCGTTTCCCTCCCTCTCTCCGTCGTTTCCCTCCCTCTCTCTGTCGTTTCCCTCCATCTCTCCGTCGTTTCCCTCCCTCTCTCCGTCGTTTCCCTCCCTCTCTCCGTCGTTTCCCTCTCTCTCGCCGTCGTTTCCCTCCCTCTCTCCGTCGTTTCCCTCTCTCTCTCCGTCGTTTCCCTCTCTCTCTCCGTCGTTTCCCTCCGTCTCTCTCCGTCGTTTCCCTCTCTCTCCGTCGTTTCCCTCCCTCTCTCTGTCGTTTCCCTCCCTCTCTCCGTCGTTTCCCTCTCTCTCTCCCTGTCGTTTCCCTCTCTCTCTCCCTGTCGTTTCCCTCTCTCTCTCCGTCGTTTCCCTCCCTCTCGCCGTCGTTTCCCTCTCTCTCTCTCCGTCGTTTTCCCTCCCTCTCTCCGTCGTTTCCCTCTCTCTCCCCGTCGTTTCCCTCCCTCTCTCCGTCGTTTCCCTCCCTCTCTCCGTCGTTTCCCTCCCTCTCCCCGTCGTTTCCCTCCCTCTCTCCGTCGTTTCCCTCTCTGTCGCCGTCGTTTCCCTCCCTCTCTCCGTCGTTTCCCTCCCTCTCTCCGTCGTTTCCCTCCCTCTCTCCGTCGTTTCCCTCCCTCTCTCCGTCGTTTCCCTCCCTCTCTCCGTCGCTTCCCTCCCTCTCTCCGTCGTTTCCCTCCCTCTCTCCGTCGTTTCCCTCCCTCTCTCCGTCGTTTCCCTCCCTCTCTCCGTCGTTTACCTCCCTCTCTCCGTCGTTTCCCTCTCTGTCGCCGTCGTTTCCCTCCCTCTCTCCGTCGTTTCCCTCCCTCTCTCCGTCGTTTCCCTCCCTCTCTCCGTCGTTTCCCTCCCTCTCTCCGTCGTTTCCCTCCCTCTCTCCGTCGTTTCCCTCCCTCTCTCCGTCGTTTCCCTCTCTCTCCGTCGTTTCCCTCTCTCTCCGTCGTTTCCCTCCCTCTCTCCGTCGTTTCCCTCCCTCTCTCTCTGTCGTTTCCCTCCCTCTCTCCGTCGTTTCCCTCCCTCTCTCCGTCGTTTCCCTCCCTCTCTCCGTCGTTTCCCTCTCTCTCCGTCGTTTCCCTCCGTCTCTCTCCGTCGTTTCCCTCCGTCTCTCTCCGTCGTTTCCCTCCGTCTCTCTCCGTCGTTTCCCTCCGTCTCTCTCCGTCGTTTCCCTCCCTCTCTCCGTCGTTTCCCTCCGTCTCTCTCCGTCGTTTCCCTCCGTCTCTCTCCGTCGTTTCCCTCCCTCTCGCCGTCGTTTCCCTCCCTCTCGCCGTCGTTTCCCTCCCTCTCGCCGTCGTTTCCCTCCCTCTCGCCGTCGTTTCCCTCCCTCTCTCCGTCGTTTCCCTCCCTCTCTCCGTCGTTTCCCTCCCTCTCGCCGTCGTTTCCCTCCCTCTCTCCGTCGTTTCCCTCCCTCTCTCCGTCGTTTCCCTCCCTCTCTCCGTCGTTTCCCTCCGTCTCTCTCCGTCGTTTCCCTCCGTCTCTCCGTCGTTTCCCTCCCTCTCTCCGTCGTTTCCCTCTCTCCGTCGTTTCCCTCTCTCTCTCCGTCGTTTCCCTCTCTCTCTCCGTCGTCTCCCTCCGTCTCTCTCCGTCGTTTCCCTCTCTCTCCGTCGTTTCCCTCCGTCTCTCCGTCGTTTCCCTCCGTTTCTCCGTCGTTTCCCTCCCTCTCTCCGTCGTTTCCCTCCCTCTCTCCGTCATTTCCCTCTCTCTCTCCGTCGTTTCCCTCCGTCTCTCCGTCGTTTCCCTCTCTCTCTCCGTCGTTTCCCTCTCTCTCTCCGTCGTTTCCCTCTCTCTCTCCGTCGTTTCCCTCTCTCTCTCCGTCGTTTCCCTCCGTCTCTCTCCGTCGTTTCCCTCCGTCTCTCTCCGTCGTTTCCCTCTCTCTCTCCGTCGTTTCCCTCTCTCTCTCCGTCGTTTCCCTCCGTCTCTCTCCGTCGTTTCCCTCCGTCTCTCTCCGTCGTTTCCCTCCGTCTCTCTCCGTCGTTTCCCTCTCTCTCTCCGTCGTTTCCCTCTCTCTCTCCGTCGTTTCCCTCTCTCTCTCCGTCGTTTCCCTCTTTCTCTCCGTCGTTTCCCTCCCTCTCTCTCCGTCGTTTCCCTCCCTCTCTCTCCGTCGTTTCCCTCCCTCTCTCTCCGTCATTTCCATCCCTCTCTCTCCGTCGTTTCCATCCCTCTCTCTCCGTCGTTTCCCTCCCTCTCTCCGTCGTTTCCCTCCCTCTCTCCGTCGTTTCCCTCCCTCTCTCCGTCGTTTCCCTCCCTCTCTCCGTCGTTTCCCTCCCTCTCTCCGTCGTTTCCCTCCCTCTCTCCGTCGTTTCCCTCCCTCTCTCCGTCGTTTCCCTCCCTCTCTCCGTCGTTTCCCTCCCTCTCTCCGTCGTTTCCCTCCCTCTCTCCGTCGTTTCCCTCTCTCTCTCCGTCGTTTCCCTCCCTCTCTCCGTCGTTTTCCTCCGTCTCTCGCCGTCGTTTCCCTCCCTCTCTCCGTCGTTTCCCTGTCTCTCGCCGTCGTTTCCCTCCCTCTCTCCGTCGTTTCCCTCCCTCTCTCCGTCGTTTCCCTCCCTCTCTCTGTCGTTTCCCTCCCTCTCTCCGTCGTTTCCCTCCCTCTCTCCGTCGTTTCCCTCCCTCTCTCCGTCGTTTCCCTCCCTCTCTCTCCCTCGTTTCCCTCCCTCTCTCCGTCGTTTCCCTCCCTCTCTCCGTCGTTTCCCTCCCTCTCTCCGTCGTTTCCCTCCCTCTCGCCGTCGTTTCCCTCCCTCTCTCCGTCGTTTCCCTCCCTCTCTCCGTCGTTTCCCTCCCTCTCTCCGTCGTTTCCCTCCCTCTCTCTCCGTCGTTTCCCTCCCTCTCTCCGTCGTTTCCCTCTCTCTCTCCGTCGTTTCCCTCCCTCTCTCCGTCGTTTCCCTCTCTCTCCGTCGTTTCCCTCCCTCTCTCCGTCGTTTCCCTCCCTCTCTCCGTCGTTTCCCTCCCTCTCTCCGTCGTTTCCCTCCATCTCTCCGTCGTTTCCCTCCCTCTCTCCGTCGTTTCCCTCTCTCTCCGTCGTTTCCCTCTCTCTCCGTCGTTTCCCTCCCTCTCTCCGTCGTTTCCCTCCCTCTCTCTCTGTCGTTTCCCTCCCTCTCTCCGTCGTTTCCCTCCCTCTCTCCGTCGTTTCCCTCCCTCTCTCCGTCGTTTCCCTCTCTCTCCGTCGTTTCCCTCCGTCTCTCTCCGTCGTTTCCCTCCGTCTCTCTCCGTCGTTTCCCTCCGTCTCTCTCCGTCGTTTCCCTCCGTCTCTCTCCGTCGTTTCCCTCCCTCTCTCCGTCGTTTCCCTCCGTCTCTCTCCGTCGTTTCCCTCCGTCTCTCTCCGTCGTTTCCCTCCCTCTCGCCGTCGTTTCCCTCCCTCTCGCCGTCGTTTCCCTCCCTCTCGCCGTCGTTTCCCTCCCTCTCTCCGTCGTTTCCCTCCCTCTCTCCGTCGTTTCCCTCCCTCTCTCCGTCGTTTCCCTCCGTCTCTCTCCGTCGTTTCCCTCCGTCTCTCCGTCGTTTCCCTCCCTCTCTCCGTCGTTTCCCTCTCTCCGTCGTTTCCCTCTCTCCGTCGTTTCCCTCTCTCTCTCCGTCGTTTCCCTCTCTCTCTCCGTCGTCTCCCTCCGTCTCTCTCCGTCGTTTCCCTCTCTCTCCGTCGTTTCCCTCTCTCTCCGTCGTTTCCCTCCCTCTCTCCGTCGTTTCCCTCTCTCTCTCCGTCGTTTCCCTCCGTCTCTCTCCGTCGTTTCCCTCCGTCTCTCCGTCGTTTCCCTCCGTTTCTCCGTCGTTTCCCTCCCTCTCTCCGTCGTTTCCCTCCCTCTCTCCGTCATTTCCCTCTCTCTCTCCGTCGTTTCCCTCCGTCTCTCCGTCGTTTCCCTCTCTCTCTCCGTCGTTTCCCTCTCTCTCTCCGTCGTTTCCCTCTCTCTCTCCGTCGTTTCCCTCCGTTTCTCCGTCGTTTCCCTCCCTCTCTCCGTCGTTTCCCTCCCTCTCTCCGTCATTTCCCTCTCTCTCTCCGTCGTTTCCCTCCGTCTCTCCGTCGTTTCCCTCTCTCTCTCCGTCGTTTCCCTCTCTCTCTCCGTCGTTTCCCTCTCTCTCTCCGTCGTTTCCCTCCGTCTCTCTCCGTCGTTTCCCTCCCTCTCTCCGTCGTTTCCCTCCCTCTCTCCGTCGTTTCCCTCCGTCTCTCTCCGTCGTTTCCCTCCGTCTCTCCGTCGTTTCCCTCCCTCTCTCCGTCGTTTCCCTCTCTCCGTCGTTTCCCTCTCTCCGTCGTTTCCCTCTCTCTCTCCGTCGTTTCCCTCTCTCTCTCCGTCGTCTCCCTCCGTCTCTCTCCGTCGTTTCCCTCTCTCTCCGTCGTTTCCCTCTCTCTCCGTCGTTTCCCTCCCTCTCTCCGTCGTTTCCCTCTCTCTCTCCGTCGTTTCCCTCCGTCTCTCTCCGTCGTTTCCCTCCGTCTCTCCGTCGTTTCCCTCCGTTTCTCCGTCGTTTCCCTCCCTCTCTCCGTCGTTTCCCTCCCTCTCTCCGTCATTTCCCTCTCTCTCTCCGTCGTTTCCCTCCGTCTCTCCGTCGTTTCCCTCTCTCTCTCCGTCGTTTCCCTCTCTCTCTCCGTCGTTTCCCTCTCTCTCTCCGTCGTTTCCCTCCGTCTCTCTCCGTCGTTTCCCTCTCTCTCTCCGTCGTTTCCCTCTCTCTCTCCGTCGTTTCCCTCCGTCTCTCTCCGTCGTTTCCCTCCCTCTCTCCGTCGTTTACCTCCCTCTCTCCGTCGTTTCCCTCTCTGTCGCCGTCGTTTCCCTCCCTCTCTCCGTCGTTTCCCTCCCTCTCTCCGTCGTTTCCCTCCCTCTCTCCGTCGTTTCCCTCCCTCTCTCCGTCGTTTCCCTCCCTCTCTCCGTCGTTTCCCTCCCTCTCTCCGTCGTTTCCCTCTCTCTCCGTCGTTTCCCTCTCTCTCCGTCGTTTCCCTCCCTCTCTCCGTCGTTTCCCTCCCTCTCTCTCTGTCGTTTCCCTCCCTCTCTCCGTCGTTTCCCTCCCTCTCTCCGTCGTTTCCCTCCCTCTCTCCGTCGTTTCCCTCTCTCTCCGTCGTTTCCCTCCGTCTCTCTCCGTCGTTTCCCTCCGTCTCTCTCCGTCGTTTCCCTCCGTCTCTCTCCGTCGTTTCCCTCCGTCTCTCTCCGTCGTTTCCCTCCCTCTCTCCGTCGTTTCCCTCCGTCTCTCTCCGTCGTTTCCCTCCGTCTCTCTCCGTCGTTTCCCTCCCTCTCGCCGTCGTTTCCCTCCCTCTCGCCGTCGTTTCCCTCCCTCTCGCCGTCGTTTCCCTCCCTCTCGCCGTCGTTTCCCTCCCTCTCGCCGTCGTTTCCCTCCCTCTCTCCGTCGTTTCCCTCCCTCTCTCCGTCGTTTCCCTCCCTCTCTCCGTCGTTTCCCTCCGTCTCTCTCCGTCGTTTCCCTCCGTCTCTCCGTCGTTTCCCTCCCTCTCTCCGTCGTTTCCCTCTCTCCGTCGTTTCCCTCTCTCTCTCCGTCGTTTCCCTCTCTCTCTCCGTCGTCTCCCTCCGTCTCTCTCCGTCGTTTCCCTCTCTCTCCGTCGTTTCCCTCCGTCTCTCCGTCGTTTCCCTCCGTTTCTCCGTCGTTTCCCTCCCTCTCTCCGTCGTTTCCCTCCCTCTCTCCGTCGTTTCCCTCCCTCTCTCCGTCATTTCCCTCTCTCTCTCCGTCGTTTCCCTCCGTCTCTCCGTCGTTTCCCTCTCTCTCTCCGTCGTTTCCCTCTCTCTCTCCGTCGTTTCCCTCTCTCTCTCCGTCGTTTCCCTCTCTCTCTCCGTCGTTTCCCTCCGTCTCTCTCCGTCGTTTCCCTCCGTCTCTCTCCGTCGTTTCCCTCTCTCTCTCCGTCGTTTCCCTCTCTCTCTCCGTCGTTTCCCTCCGTCTCTCTCCGTCGTTTCCCTCCGTCTCTCTCCGTCGTTTCCCTCTCTCTCTCCGTCGTTTCCCTCTCTCTCTCCGTCGTTTCCCTCTCTCTCTCCGTCGTTTCCCTCTCTCTCTCCGTCGTTTCCCTCTTTCTCTCCGTCGTTTCCCTCCCTCTCTCTCCGTCGTTTCCCTCCCTCTCTCTCCGTCGTTTCCCTCCCTCTCTCTCCGTCATTTCCATCCCTCTCTCTCCGTCGTTTCCATCCCTCTCTCTCCGTCGTTTCCCTCCCTCTCTCCGTCGTTTCCCTCCCTCTCTCCGTCGTTTCCCTCCCTCTCTCCGTCGTTTCCCTCCCTCTCTCCGTCGTTTCCCTCCCTCTCTCCGTCGTTTCCCTCCCTCTCTCCGTCGTTTCCCTCCCTCTCTCCGTCGTTTCCCTCCCTCTCTCCGTCGTTTCCCTCTCTCTCTCCGTCGTTTCCCTCCCTCTCTCCGTCGTTTTCCTCCGTCTCTCGCCGTCGTTTCCCTCCCTCTCTCCGTCGTTTCCCTGTCTCTCGCCGTCGTTTCCCTCCCTCTCTCCGTCGTTTCCCTCCCTCTCTCCGTCGTTTCCCTCCCTCTCTCTGTCGTTTCCCTCCCTCTCTCCGTCGTTTCCCTCCCTCTCTCCGTCGTTTCCCTCCCTCTCTCCGTCGTTTCCCTCCCTCTCTCTCCCTCGTTTCCCTCCCTCTCTCCGTCGTTTCCCTCCCTCTCTCCGTCGTTTCCCTCCCTCTCTCCGTCGTTTCCCTCCCTCTCGCCGTCGTTTCCCTCCCTCTCGCCGTCGTTTCCCTCCCTCTCGCCGTCGTTTCCCTCCCTCTCGCCGTCGTTTCCCTCCCTCTCGCCGTCGTTTCCCTCCCTCTCGCCGTCGTTTCCCTCCCTCTCGCCGTCGTTTCCCTCCCTCTCGCCGTCGTTTCCCTCCCTCTCTCCGTCGTTTCCCTCCCTCTCTCGGTCGTTTCCCTCCCTCTCTCCGTCGTTTCCCTCCCTCTCTCTCCGTCGTTTCCCTCCCTCTCTCCGTCGTTTCCCTCCCTCTCTCCGTCGTTTCCCTCTCTCTCTCCGTCGTTTCCCTCCCTCTCTCCGTCGTTTCCCTCTCTCTCCGTCGTTTCCCTCCCTCTCTCCGTCGTTTCCCTCCCTCTCTCCGTCGTTTCCCTCCCTCTCTCCGTCGTTTCCCTCCATCTCTCCGTCGTTTCCCTCCCTCTCTCCGTCGTTTCCCTCTCTCTCCGTCGTTTCCCTCTCTCTCCGTCGTTTCCCTCCCTCTCTCCGTCGTTTCCCTCCCTCTCTCTCTGTCGTTTCCCTCCCTCTCTCCGTCGTTTCCCTCCCTCTCTCCGTCGTTTCCCTCCCTCTCTCCGTCGTTTCCCTCTCTCTCCGTCGTTTCCCTCCGTCTCTCTCCGTCGTTTCCCTCCGTCTCTCTCCGTCGTTTCCCTCCGTCTCTCTCCGTCGTTTCCCTCCGTCTCTCTCCGTCGTTTCCCTCCGTCTCTCTCCGTCGTTTCCCTCCCTCTCTCCGTCGTTTCCCTCCGTCTCTCTCCGTCGTTTCCCTCCGTCTCTCTCCGTCGTTTCCCTCTCTCTCTCCGTCGTTTCCCTCTCTCTCTCCGTCGTTTCCCTCCGTCTCTCTCCGTCGTTTCCCTCCGTCTCTCTCCGTCGTTTCCCTCTCTCTCTCCGTCGTTTCCCTCTCTCTCTCCGTCGTTTCCCTCCGTCTCTCTCCGTCGTTTCCCTCCGTCTCTCTCCGTCGTTTCCCTCTCTCTCTCCGTCGTTTCCCTCTCTCTCTCCGTCGTTTCCCTCTCTCTCTCCGTCGTTTCCCTCTTTCTCTCCGTCGTTTCCCTCCCTCTCTCTCCGTCGTTTCCCTCCCTCTCTCTCCGTCGTTTCCCTCCCTCTCTCTCCGTCGTTTCCATCCCTCTCTCTCCGTCGTTTCCATCCCTCTCTCTCCGTCGTTTCCATCCCTCTCTCTCCGTCGTTTCCCTCCCTCTCTCCGTCGTTTCCCTCCCTCTCTCCGTCGTTTCCCTCCCTCTCTCCGTCGTTTCCCTCCCTCTCTCCGTCGTTTCCCTCCCTCTCTCCGTCGTTTCCCTCCCTCTCTCCGTCGTTTCCCTCCCTCTCTCCGTCGTTTCCCTCCCTCTCTCCGTCGTTTCCCTCTCTCTCTCCGTCGTTTCCCTCCCTCTCTCCGTCGTTTTCCTCCGTCTCGCCGTCGTTTCCCTCCCTCTCTCCGTCGTTTCCCTGTCTCTCGCCGTCGTTTCCCTCCCTCTCTCCGTCGTTTCCCTCCCTCTCTCTGTCGTTTCCCTCCCTCTCTCCGTCGTTTCCCTCCCTCTCTCCGTCGTTTCCCTCCCTCTCTCCGTCGTTTCCCTCCCTCTCTCTCCCTCGTTTCCCTCCCTCTCTCCGTCGTTTCCCTCCCTCTCTCCGTCGTTTCCCTCCCTCTCTCCGTCGTTTCCCTCCCTCTCGCCGTCGTTTCCCTCCCTCTCGCCGTCGTTTCCCTCCCTCTCGCCGTCGTTTCCCTCCCTCTCGCCGTCGTTTCCCTCCCTCTCGCCGTCGTTTCCCTCCCTCTCGCCGTCGTTTCCCTCCCTCTCGCCGTCGTTTCCCTCCCTCTCTCCGTCGTTTCCCTCCCTCTCTCGGTCGTTTCCCTCCCTCTCTCCGTCGTTTCCCTCCCTCTCTCTCCGTCGTTTCCCTCCCTCTCTCCGTCGTTTCCCTCTCTCTCTCCGTCGTTTCCCTCCCTCTCTCCGTCGTTTCCCTCTCTCTCCGTCGTTTCCCTCCCTCTCTCCGTCGTTTCCCTCCCTCTCTCCGTCGTTTCCCTCCCTCTCTCCGTCGTTTCCCTCCATCTCTCCGTCGTTTCCCTCCCTCTCTCCGTCGTTTCCCTCTCTCTCCGTCGTTTCCCTCTCTCTCCGTCGTTTCCCTCCCTCTCTCCGTCGTTTCCCTCCCTCTCTCTCTGTCGTTTCCCTCCCTCTCTCCGTCGTTTCCCTCCCTCTCTCCGTCGTTTCCCTCCCTCTCTCCGTCGTTTCCCTCTCTCTCCGTCGTTTCCCTCCGTCTCTCTCCGTCGTTTCCCTCCGTCTCTCTCCGTCGTTTCCCTCCGTCTCTCTCCGTCGTTTCCCTCCGTCTCTCTCTGTCGTTTCCCTCCCTCTCTCCGTCGTTTCCCTCCGTCTCTCTCCGTCGTTTCCCTCCGTCTCTCTCCGTCGTTTCCCTCCCTCTCGCCGTCGTTTCCCTCCCTCTCGCCGTCGTTTCCCTCCCTCTCGCCGTCGTTTCCCTCCCTCTCTCCGTCGTTTCCCTCCCTCTCTCCGTCGTTTCCCTCCCTCTCTCCGTCGTTTCCCTCCCTCTCTCCGTCGTTTCCCTCCGTCTCTCTCCGTCGTTTCCCTCCGTCTCTCCGTCGTTTCCCTCCCTCTCTCCGTCGTTTCCCTCTCTCCGTCGTTTCCCTCTCTCTCTCCGTCGTTTCCCTCTCTCTCTCCGTCGTCTCCCTCCGTCTCTCTCCGTCGTTTCCCTCTCTCTCGGTCGTTTCCCTCTCTCTCCGTCGTTTCCCTCCCTCTCTCCGTCGTTTCCCTCTCTCTCTCCGTCGTTTCCCTCCGTCTCTCTCCGTCGTTTCCCTCCGTCTCTCCGTCGTTTCCCTCCGTTTCTCCGTCGTTTCCCTCCCTCTCTCGTCGTTCCCTCCCTCTCTCCGTCATTTCCTCTCTCTCTCCGTCGTTTCCCTCCGTCTCTCCGTCGTTTCCCTCTCTCTCTCCGTCGTTTCCCTCTCTCTCTCCGTCGTTTCCCTCTCTCTCTCCGTCGTTTCCCTCCGTCTCTCTCCGTCGTTTCCCTCCGTCTCTCTCCGTCGTTTCCCTCTCTCTCTCCGTCGTTTCCCTCTCTCTCTCCGTCGTTTCCCTCCGTCTCTCTCCGTCGTTTCCCTCTCTCTCTCCGTCGTTTCCCTCTCTCTCTCCGTCGTTTCCCTCTCTCTCTCCGTCGTTTCCCTCTTTCTCTCCGTCGTTTCCCTCTTTCTCTCCGTCGTTTCCCTCCCTCTCTCTCCGTCGTTTCCCTCCCTCTCTCTCCGTCGTTTCCCTCCCTCTCTCTCCGTCATTTCCATCCCTCTCTCTCCGTCGTTTCCCTCCCTCTCTCCGTCGTTTCCCTCCCTCTCTCCGTCGTTTCCCTCCCTCTCTCCGTCGTTTCCCCCCCTCTCTCCGTCGTTTCCTCCCTCTCTCCGTCGTTTCCCTCCCTCTCTCCGTCGTTTCCCTCCCTCTCTCCGTCGTTTCCCTCCCTCTCTCCGTCGTTTCCCTCCCTCTCTCCGTCGTTTCCCTCTCTCTCTCCGTCGTTTCCCTCCCTCTCTCCGTCGTTTTCCTCCGTCTCTCGCCGTCGTTTCCCTCCCTCTCTCCGTCGTTTCCCTGTCTCTCGCCGTCGTTTCCCTCCCTCTCTCCGTCGTTTCCCTCCCTCTCTCCGTCGTTTCCCTCCCTCTCTCTGTCGTTTCCCTCCCTCTCTCCGTCGTTTCCCTCCCTCTCTCCGTCGTTTCCCTCCCTCTCTCCGTCGTTTCCCTCCCTCTCTCTCCTCGTTTCCCTCCCTCTCTCCGTCGTTTCCCTCCCTCTCTCCGTCGTTTCCCTCCCTCTCTCCGTCGTTTCCCTCCTCTCGCCGTCGTTTCCCTCCCTCTCGCCGTCGTTTCCCTCCCTCTCGCCGTCGTTTCCCTCCCTCTCGCCGTCGTTTCCCTCCCTCTCGCCGTCGTTTCCCTCCCTCTCTCCGTCGTTTCCCACCCTCTCTCCGTCGTTTCCCTCCCTCTCTCCGTCGTTTCCCTCCCTCTCTCTCCGTCGTTTCCCTCCCTCTCTCCGTCGTTTCCCTCCCTCTCTCCGTCGTTTCCCTCCCTCTCTCCGTCGTTTCCCTCTCTCTCCGTCGTTTCCCTCCCTCTCTCCGTCGTTTCCTCCCTCTCTCCGTCGTTTCCCTCCCTCTCTCGTCGTTTCCCTCCATCTCTCCGTCGTTTCCCTCCCTCTCTCCGTCGTTTCCCTCCCTCTCTCCGTCGTTTCCCTCCCTCTCTCCGTCGTTTCCCTCCCTCTCTCCGTCGTTTCCTCCCTCTCTCCGTCGTTTCCCTCTCTCTCGCCGTCGTTTCCCTCTCTCTCGCCGTCGTTTCCCTCCCTCTCTCCGTCGTTTCCCTCCCTCTCTCCGTCGTTTCCCTCCCTCTCTCCGTCGTTTCCTCCCTCTCTCCGTCGTTTCGCTCCCTCTCTCCGTCGTTTCCCTCTCTCTCTCCGTCGTTTCCCTCCCTCTCTCCGTCGTTTCCCTCCCTCTCTCCGTCGTTTCCTCCCTCTCTCCGTCGTTTCCCTCCCTCTCTCCGTCGTTTCCCTCCCTCTCTCCGTCGTTTCCCTCCCTCTCTCCGTCGTTTCGCTCCCTCTCTCCGTCGTTTCCCTCCTCTCTCCGTCGTTTCGCTCCTCTCTCCGTCGTTTCCCTCCTCTCTCCGTCGTTTCCCTCTCTCTCTCCGTCGTTTCCCTCCTCTCTCCGTCGTTTCCCTCTCTCTCTCCGTCGTTTCCCTCTCTCTCTCCGTCGTTTCCCTCCGTCTCTCTCCGTCGTTTCCCTCTCTCTCCGTCGTTTCCCTCCCTCTCTCTGTCGTTTCCCTCCCTCTCTCCGTCGTTTCCCTCCCTCTCTCCGTCGTTTCCTCTCTCTCTCCGTCGTTTCCCTCTCTCTCTCCGTCGTTTCCTCCCTCTCTCCGTCGTTTCCCTCCCTCTCTCCGTCGTTTCCCTCCCTCTCTCCGTCGTTTCCCTCCCTCTCTCCGTCGTTTCCCTCTCTCTCTCCGTCGTTTCCCTCCCTCTCGCCGTCGTTTCCCTCCCTCTCTCCGTCGTTTCCCTCCCTCTCTCCGTCGTTTCCCTCCCTCTCTCCGTCGTTTCCCTCCCTCTCTCCGTCGTTTCCCTCCCTCTCTCCGTCGTTTCCCTCCCTCTCGCCGTCGTTTCCCTCCCTCTCGCCGTCGTTTCCTCCCTCTCGCCGTCGTTTCCCTCCGTCTCTCTCCGTCGTTTCCCTCTCTCTCTCCCTGTCGTTTCCCTCTCTCTCTCCCTGTCGTTTCCCTCTCTCTCTCCGTCGTTTCCCTCCCTCTCGCCGTCGTTTCCCTCTCTCTCTCCGTCGTTTCCCTCCCTCTCTCCGTCGTTTCCCTCTCTCTCCCCGTCGTTTCCTCCCTCTCTCCGTCGTTTCCCTCCCTCTCTCCGTCGTTTCCCTCTCTGTCGCCGTCGTTTCCCTCCCTCTCTCCGTCGTTTCCCTCCCTCTCTCCGTCGTTTCCCTCCCTCTCTCCGTCGTTTCCCTCCCTCTCTCCGTCGTTTCCCTCCCTCTCTCCGTCGTTTCCCTCCCTCTCTCCGTCGTTTCCCTCTCTGTCGCCGTCGTTTCCCTCCCTCTCTCCGTCGTTTCCTTCCCTCTCTCCGTCGTTTCCCTCCTCTCTCCGTCGTTTCCCTCCCTCTCTCCGTCGTTTCCCTCCCTCTCTCCGTCGTTTCCCTCCCTCTCTCCGTCGTTTCCCTCCCTCTCTCCGTCGTTTCCCTCTCTCTCCGTCGTTTCCCTCCCTCTCTCTCGTCGTTTCCCTCCCTCTCTCTCCGTCGTTTCCCTCCCTCTCTCTCCGTCGTTTCCCTCCCTCTCTCCGTCGTTTCCCTCCCTCTCTCCGTCGTTTCCCTCCCTCTCTCCGTCGTTTCCCTCCCTCTCTCCGTCGTTTCCCTCCCTCTCTCTCCGTCGTTTCCCTCCGTCTCTCTCCGTCGTTTCCTCCGTCTCTCTCCGTCGTTTCCCTCCGTCTCTCTCCGTCGTTTCCCTCCCTCTCGCCGTCGTTTCCCTCCCTCTCGCCGTCGTTTCCCTCCCTCTCGCCGTCGTTTCCCTCCCTCTCTCCGTCGTTTCCCTCCCTCTCTCCGTCGTTTCCCTCCCTCTCTCCGTCGTTTCCCTCCCTCTCTCCGTCGTTCCCTCCCTCTCTCCGTCGTTTCCCTCTCTCCGTCGTTTCCCTCCTCTCTCTGTCGTTTCCCTCTCTCTCTCCGTCGTTTCCCTCTCTCTCTCCGTCGTTTCCCTCCCTCTCTCCGTCATCTCCCTCCGTCTCTCTCCGTCGTTTCCCTCTCTCTCGTCGTTTCCCTCTCTCTCCGTCGTTTCCTCTCTCTCCGTCGTTTCCTCCCTCTCTCCGTCGTTTCCTCCCTCTCTCTGTCGTTTCCCTCCTCTCTCCGTCGTTTCCCTCTCTCTCTCCGTCGTTTCCTCCGTCTCTCCGTCGTTTCCCTCTCTCTCTCCGTCGTTTCCTCTCTCTCTCCGTCGTTTCCCTCTCTCTCTCCGTCGTTTCCCTCCGTCTCTCTCCGTCGTTTCCCTCTCTCTCTCTGTCGTTTCCCTCTCTCTCTCCGTCGTTTCCTCCGTCTCTCTCCGTCGTTTCCCTCCGTCTCTCTCCGTCGTTTCCCTCCGTCTCTCTCCGTCGTTTCCCTCTCTCTCTCCGTCGTTTCCCTCTCTCTCTCCGTCGTTTCCCCCTCTCTCTCCGTCGTTTCCCTCCCTCTCTCTCCGTCGTTTCCATCCCTCTCTCTCCGTCGTTTCCATCCCTCTCTCTCCGTCGTTTCCCTCCCTCTCTCGTCGTTTCCCTCCCTCTCTCCGTCGTTTCCCTCCTTCTCTCCGTCGTTTCCCTCCTTCTCTCCGTCGTTTCCCTCCCTCTCTCCGTCGTTTCCCTCCCTCCCTCCGTCGTTTCCCTCTCTCTCTCCGTCGTTTCCCTCCCTCTCTCCGTCGTTTCCCTCCCTCTCTCCGTCGTTTCCTCCGTCTCTCGCCGTCGTTTCCCTCCCTCTCTCCGTCGTTTCCCTCCCTCTCTCCGTCGTTTCCCTCCCTCTCTCCGTCGTTTCCCTCCCTCTCTCCGTCGTTTCCCTCCCTCTCTCCGTCGTTTCCCTCCCTCTCTCCGTCGTTTCCCTCCCTCTCTCCGTCGTTTCCCTCCTCTCTCCGTCGTTTCCCTCCCTCTCTCCGTCGTTTCCCGCTCTCTCTCCGTCGTTTCCCTCCCTCTCTCTCCCTCGTTTCCCTCCTCTCTCCGTCGTTTCCCTCTCTCTCTCCGTCGTTTCCCTCCTCTCTCCGTCGTTTCCCTCTCTCTCCGTCGTTTCCCTCTCTCTCCGTCGTTTCCCTCCATCTCTCCGTCGTTTCCCTCCCTCTCGCCGTCGTTTCCCTCCCTCTCTCCGTCGTTTCCCTCTCTCTCCGTCGTTTCCCTCCCTCTCTCCGTCGTTTCCCTCCCTCTCTCCGTCGTTTCCCTCCCTCTCTCCGTCGTTTCCCTCCCTCTCTCCGTCGTTTCCCTCCCTCTCTCCGTCGTTTCCCTCCCTCTCTCCGTCGTTTCCCTCTCTCTCTCTCTCGTTTCCCTCTCTCTCTCCGTCGTTTCCCTCTCTCTCCGTCGTTTCCCTCCTCTCTCCGTCGTTTCCCTCTCTCTCTCCGTCGTTTCCATCCTCTCTCTCCGTCGTTTCCCTCCCTCTCTCCGTCGTTTCCCTCTCTCTCCGTCGTTTCCCTCCCTCTCTCCGTCGTTTCCGTCCCTCTCTCCGTCGTTCCCTCCCTCTCTCCGTCGTTTCCCTCTTCTCTCCGTCGTTTCCCTCCGTCTCTCTCCGTCGTTTCCCTCTCTCTCTCCGTCGTTTCCCTCTCTCTCTCCGTCGTTTCCTCCGTCTCTCTCCGTCGTTTCCCTCCGTCTCTCTCCGTCGTTTCCCTCTCTCTCTCCGTCGTTTCCCTCTCTCTCTCCGTCGTTTCCCTCTCTCTCTCCGTCGTTTCCCTCCCTCTCTCCGTCGTTTCCCTCCCTCTCTCCGTCGTTTCCCTCCCTCTCTCCGTCGTTTCCCTCCCTCTCTCCGTCGTTTCCCTCCCTCTCTCCGTCGTTTCCCTCCCTCTCTCCGTCGTTTCCCTCCCTCTCTCCGTCGTTTCCCTCCCTCTCTCCGTCGTTTCCCTCTCTCTCTCCGTCGTTTCCCTCCCTCTCTCCGTCGTTTCCCTCCCTCTCTCCGTCGTTTCCCTCCGTCTCTCGCCGTCGTTTCCCTCCCTCTCTCCGTCGTTTCCCTGTCTCTCGCCGTCGTTCCCTCCCTCTCGCCGTCGTTTCCTCCCTCTCTCCGTCGTTTCCCTCCCTCTCTCCGTCGTTTCCTCCCTCTCTCCGTCGTTTCCCTCTCTCTCTCCGTCGTTTCCCTCCCTCTCTCTCCGTCGTTTCCTCCCTCTCTCTCCGTCGTTTCCTCCCTCTCTCTCCGTCGTTTCCCTCCCTCTCTCCGTCGTTTCCCTCCCTCTCTCCGTCGTTTCCCTCTCTCTCTCCGTCGTTTCCCTCCCTCTCTCCGTCGTTTCCCTCCTCTCTCCGTCGTTTCCCTCCCTCTCCGTCGTTTCCCTCTCTCTCCGTCGTTTCCCTCTCTCTCCGTCGTTTCCCTCTCTCTCCGTCGTTTCCCTCTCTCTCTCCGTCGTTTCCCTCCGTCTCTCCGTCGTTCCCTCTCTCTCTCCGTCGTTTCCCTCTCTCTCTCCGTCGTTTCCCTCTCTCTCTCCGTCGTTTCCCTCGTCTCTCTCCGTCGTTTCCCTCCGTCTCTCTCCGTCGTTTCCCTCTCTCTCTCCGTCGTTTCCCTCTCTCTCTCCGTCGTTTCCCTCGTCTCTCTCCGTCGTTTCCCTCTCTCTCTCCGTCGTTTCCCTCTCTCTCTCCGTCGTTTCCCTCTTTCTCTCCGCGTCCCCCCCCCCCCCCCCCCCCCCCCCCCCCCCCCCCCCCCCCCCCCCCTCCCCTCCCCCCCCCCCCCCCCCCCCCCCCCCCCCTCCCCCCCCCCCCCCCCCCCCCCCCTCTCTCTCCGTCGTTTCCCTCCCTCTCTCTCCGTCGTTTCCCTCCCTCTCTCTCCGTCGTTTCCATCCCTCTCTCTCCGTCGTTTCCCTCCCTCTCTCCGTCGTTTCCCTCCCTCTCTCCGTCGTTTCCCTCCCTCTCTCCGTCGTTTCCCTCCCTCTCTCCGTCGTTTCCCTCCCTCTCTCCGTCGTTTCCCTCCCTCTCTCCGTCGTTTCCCTCCCTCTCTCCGTCGTTTCCTCTCTCTCTCCGTCGTTTCCCTCCCTCTCTCCGTCGTTTTCTTCCGTCTCTCGCCGTCGTTTCCCTCCCTCTCTCCGTCGTTTCCCTGTCTCTCGCCGTCGTTTCCCTCCCTCTCCGTCGTTTCCCTGTCTCTCGCCGTCGTTTCCCTCCCTCTCTCCGTCGTTTCCCTCCCTCTCTCCGTCGTTTCCCTCCCTCTCTCTGTCGTTTCCCTCCCTCTCTCCGTCGTTTCCCTCCCTCTCTCCGTCGTTTCCCTCCCTCTCTCCGTCGTTTCCCTCCCTCTCTCCGTCGTTTCCTCCCTCTCTCTCCCTCGTTTCCCTCCCTCTCTCCGTCGTTTCCCTCCCTCTCTCCGTCGTTTCCCTCCCTCTCGCCGTCGTTTCCTCCCTCTCGCCGTCGTTTCCCTCCCTCTCGCCGTCGTTTCCCTCCCTCTCGCCGTCGTTTCCTCCCTCTCTGCCGTCGTTTCCCTCCCTCTCGCCGTCGTTTCCCTCCCTCTCTCCGTCGTTTCCCTCCATCTCTCCGTCGTTTCCCTCCCTCTCTCCGTCGTTTCCCTCCCTCTCTCCGTCGTTTCCCTCCCTCTCTCCGTCGTTTCCCTCTCTCTCGCCGTCGTTTCCTCTCTCTCGCCGTCGTTTCCCTCCCTCTCTCCGTCGTTTCCCTCCCTCTCTCCGTCGTTTCCCTCCCTCTCTCCGTCGTTTCCCTCCCTCTCTCCGTCGTTTCGCTCCCTCTCTCCGTCGTTTCCCTCCCTCTCTCCGTCGTTTCCCTCTCTCTCTCCGTCGTTTCCCTCCCTCTCTCCGTCGTTTCCCTCTCTCTCTCCGTCGTTTCCCTCTCTCTCCCCGTCGTTTCCCTCTCTCTCCCCGTCGTTTCCCTCCCTCTCTCCGTCGTTTCGCTCCCTCTCTCCGTCGTTTCCCTCCCTCTCTCCGTCGTTTCGCTCCCTCTCTCCGTCGTTTCGCTCCCTCTCTCCGTCGTTTCGCTCCTCTCTCCGTCGTTTCCCTCTCTCTCTCCGTCGTTTCCCTCCTCTCTCCGTCGTTTCCCTCTCTCTCTCCGTCGTTTCCCTCTCTCTCTCCGTCGTTTCCCTCCGTCTCTCTCCGTCGTTTCCCTCTCTCTCCGTCGTTTCCCTCCCTCTCTCTGTCGTTTCCTCCCTCTCTCCGTCGTTTCCCTCTCTCTCTCCGTCGTTTCCCTCTCTCTCTCCGTCGTTTCCCTCCTCTCTCCGTCGTTTCCCTCCCTCTCTCCGTCGTTTTCCTCCCTCTCTCCGTCGTTTCCCTCCTCTCTCCGTCGTTTCCCTCTCTCTCTCCGTCGTTTCCCTCCCTCTCTCCGTCGTTTCCCTCCGTCTCTCTCCGTCGTTTCCTCCCTCTCTCCGTCGTTTCCCTCCCTCTCTCCGTCGTTTCCCTCCCTCTCTCCGTCGTTTCCCTCCCTCTCTCCGTCGTTTCCCTCCCTCTCGCCGTCGTTTCCCTCCTCTCGCCGTCGTTTCCCTCCGTCTCTCTCCGTCGTTTCCCTCCCTCTCTCCGTCGTTTCCCTCTCTCTCTCCCTGTCGTTTCCCTCTCTCTCTCCCTGTCGTTTCCCTCTCTCTCTCCGTCGTTTCCCTCCCTCTCGCCGTCGTTTCCCTCTCTCTCTCCGTCGTTTCCCTCCCTCTCTCCGTCGTTTCCTCTCTCTCCCCGTCGTTTCCCTCCCTCTCTCCGTCGTTTCCCTCTCTGTCGCCGTCGTTTCCCTCCCTCTCTCCGTCGTTTCCCTCCCTCTCTCCGTCGTTTCCCTCCCTCTCTCCGTCGTTTCCCTCCCTCTCTCCGTCGTTTCCCTCCCTCTCTCCGTCGTTTCCTTCCTCTCTCCGTCGTTTCCCTCCCTCTCTCCGTCGTTTCCCTCCCTCTCTCCGTCGTTTCCCTCCCTCTCTCCTTCGTTTCCCTCCCTCTCTCCGTCGTTTCCCTCCCTCTCTCCGTCGTTTCCCTCTCTCTCCGTCGTTTCCCTCCCTCTCTCTCCGTCGTTTCCCTCCCTCTCTCTCCGTCGTTTCCCTCCCTCTCTCTCCGTCGTTTCCCTCCCTCTTTCCGTCGTTTCCCTCCCTCTCTCCGTCGTTTCCCTCCCTCTCTCCGTCGTTTCCCTCCCTCTCTCCGTCGTTTCCCTCCCTCTCTCCGTCGTTTCCCTCCGTCTCTCTCCGTCGTTTCCCTCCCTCTCGCCGTCGTTTCCCTCCCTCTCGCCGTCGTTTCCCTCCCTCTCGCCGTCGTTTCCCTCCCTCTCTCCGTCGTTTCCCTCCCTCTCTCCGTCGTTTCCCTCCCTCTCTCCGTCGTTTCCCTCCGTCTCTCTCCGTCGTTTCCCTCCCTCTCTCCGTCGTTTCCCTCCCTCTCTCCGTCGTTTCCCTCTCTCCGTCGTTTCCCTCCCTCTCTCTGTCGTTTCCCTCTCTCTCTCCGTCGTTTCCCTCTCTCCGTCGTTTCCCTCCCTCTCTCCGTCATCTCCCTCCGTCTCTCTCCGTCGTTTCCCTCTCTCTCCGTCGTTTCCCTCTCTCTCCGTCGTTTCCCTCTCTCTCCGTCGTTTCCCTCCCTCTCTCCGTCGTTTCCCTCTCTCTCTCCGTCGTTTCCTTCCGTCTCTCCGTCGTTTCCCTCCCTCTCTCTGTCGTTTCCCTCCCTCTCTCCGTCGTTTCCCACTCTCTCTCCGTCGTTTCCCTCCGTCTCTCCGTCGTTTCCCTCTCTCTCTCCGTCGTTTCCCTCCGTCTCTCTCCGTCGTTTCCCTCTCTCTCTCCGTCGTTTCCCTCTCTCTCTCCGTCGTTTCCCTCCGTCTCTCTCCGTCGTTTCCCTCCGTCTCTCTCCGTCGTTTCCCTCCGTCTCTCTCCGTCGTTTCCCTCTCTCTCTCCGTCGTTTCCCTCTCTCTCTCCGTCGTTTCCCTCTCTCCGTCGTTTCCCTCCCTCTCTCTCCGTCGTTTCCCTCCCTCTCTCTCCGTCGTTTCCATCCCTCTCTCTCCGTCGTTTCCATCCCTCTCTCTCCGTCGTTTCCCTCCCTCTCTCCGTCGTTTCCCTCCCTCTCTCCGTCGTTTCCCTCCTTCTCTCCGTCGTTTCCCTCCTTCTCTCCGTCGTTTCCCTCCCTCTCTCCGTCGTTTCCCTCCCTCTCTCCGTCGTTTCCCTCTCTCTCTCCGTCGTTTCCCTCCCTCTCTCCGTCGTTTCCCTCCCTCTCTCCGTCGTTTCCCTCCCTCTCTCCGTCGTTTCCCTCCCTCTCTCCGTCGTTTCCCTCCCTCTCTCCGTCGTTTCCCTCCCTCTCTCCGTCGTTTCCCTCCCTCTCTCCGTCGTTTCCCTCCCTCTCTCCGTCGTTTCCCTCCCTCTCTCCGTCGTTTCCCTCCCTCTCTCTCCCTCGTTTCCCTCCCTCTCTCCGTCGTTTCCCTCTCTCTCTCCGTCGTTTCCCTCCCTCTCTCCGTCGTTTCCCTCCCTCTCTCCGTCGTTTCCCTCTCTCTCCGTCGTTTCCCTCTCTCTCCGTCGTTTCCCTCCATCTCTCCGTCGTTTCCCTCCCTCTCGCCGTCGTTTCCCTCCCTCTCTCCGTCGTTTCCCTCTCTCTCCGTCGTTTCCCTCCCTCTCTCCGTCGTTTCCCTCCCTCTCTCCGTCGTTTCCCTCCCTCTCTCCGTCGTTTCCCTCCCTCTCTCCGTCGTTTCCCTCCCTCTCTCCGTCGTTTCCCTCCTCTCTCCGTCGTTTCCCTCTCTCTCTCTCTCGTTTCCCTCTCTCTCTCCGTCGTTTCTCCCTCTCTCTCCGTCGTTTCCCTCCCTCTCTCCGTCGTTTCCCTCCCTCTCTCCGTCGTTTCCCTCTCTCTCCGTCGTTTCCCTCCGTCTCTCTCCGTCGTTTCCCTCCGTCTCTCTCCGTCGTTTCCCTCCGTCTCTCTCCGTCGTTTCCCTCCCTCTCTCCGTCGTTTCCCTCCCTCTCTCCGTCGTTTCCCTCCGTCTCTCTCCGTCGTTTCCCTCCGTCTCTCTCCGTCGTTTCCCTCCGTCTCTCTCCGTCGTTTCCCTCCCTCTCGCCGTTGTTTCCCTCCCTCTCTCCGTCGTTTCCCTCCCTCTCGCCGTCGTTTCCCTCCCTCTCTCCGTCGTTTCCCTCCCTCTCTCCGTCGTTTCCCTCCGTCTCTCTCCGTCGTTTCCCTCCCTCTCTCCGTCGTTTCCCTCCCTCTCTCCGTCGTTTCCCTCTCTCTCTCCGTCGTTTCCCTCCGTCTCTCCGTCGTTTCCCTCTCTCTCTCCGTCGTTTCCCTCTCTCTCTCCGTCGTTTCCCTCTCTCTCTCCGTCGTTTCCCTCTCTCTCTCCGTCGTTTCCCTCCGTCTCTCTCCGTCGTTTCCCTCTCTCCGTCGTTTCCCTCTCTCTCTCCGTCGTTTCCCTCCGTCTCTCTCCGTCGTTTCCCTCCGTCTCTCTCCGTCGTTTCCCTCTCTCTCTCCGTCGTTTCCCTCTCTCTCTCTGTCGTTTCCCTCTCTCTGTCGTTTCCCTCTCTCTCTCCGTCGTTTCCCTCCCTCTCTCTCCGTCGTTTCCCTCCCTCTCTCTCCGTCGTTTCCCTCCCTCTCTCTCCGTCGTTTCCCTCCCTCTCTCTCCGTCGTTTCCCTCCCTCTCTCTCCGTCGTTTCCCTCCCTCTCTCCGTCGTTTCCCTCCCTCTCTCCGTCGTTTCCCTCCCTCTCTCCGTCGTTTCCCTCCCTCTCTCCGTCGTTTCCCTCCCTCTCTCCGTCGTTTCCCTCTCTCTCTCCGTCGTTTCCCTCTCTCTCTCCGTCGTTTCCCTCCCTCTCTCCGTCGTTTTCCTCCGTCTCTCGCCGTCGTTTCCCTCCCTCTCTCCGTCGTTTCCCTGTCTCTCGCCGTCGTTTCCCTCCCTCTCGCCGTCGTTTCCCTCCCTCTCGCCGTCGTTTCCCTCCCTCTCGCCGTCGTTTCCCTCCCTCTCTCCGTCGTTTCCCTCCCTCTCTCCGTCGTTTCCCTCCCTCTCTCCGTCGTTTCCCTCCCTCTCTCCGTCGTTTCCCTCCCTCTCTCCGTCTTTTCCCTCTCTCTCTCCGTCTTTTCCCTCTCTCTCTCCGTCGTTTCCCTCCCTCTCTCTCCGTCGTTTCCCTCCCTCTCTCCGTCGTTTCCCTCCCTCTCTCCGTCGTTTCCCTCTCTCTCTCCGTCGATTCCCTCCCTCTCTCCGTCGATTCCCTCCCTCTCTCCGTCGTTTCCCTCTCTCTCCGTCGTTTCCCTCTCTCTCCGTCGTTTCCCTCCCTCTCTCCGTCGTTTCCCTCCCTCTCTCCGTCGTTTCCCTCCATCTCTCCGTCGTTTCCCTCCCTCTCTCCGTCGTTTCCCTCTCTCTCTCCGTCGTTTCCCTCTCTCTCGCCGTCGTTTCCCACCCTCTCTCCGTCGTTTCCCTCTCTCTCTCCGTCGTTTCCCTCTCTCTCTCCGTCGTTTCCCTCCGTCTCTCTCCGTCGTTTCCCACTCTCTCCGTCGTTTCCCTCCCTCTCTCTGTCGTTTCCCTCCCTCTCTCCGTCGTTTCCCTCCCTCTATCCGTCGTTTCCCTCTCTCTCTCCGTCGTTTCCCTCCCTCTCTCCGTCGTTTCCCTCCCTCTCTCCGTCTTTTCCCTCCCTCTCTCCGTCGTTTCCCTCCCTCTCTCCGTCGTTTCCCTCCCTCTCTCCGTCGTTTCCCTCTCTCTCTCCGTCGTTTCCCTCCCTCTCGCCGTCGTTTCCCTCCCTCTCTCCGTCGTTTCCCTCCGTCTCTCTCCGTCGTTTCCCTCCCTCTCTCCGTCGTTTCCCTCCCTCTCTCCGTCATTTCCCTCTCTCTCTCCGTCGTTTCCCTCCCTCTCTCTCCGTCGTTTCCCTCCCTCTCTCCGTCGTTTCCCTCCCTCTCTCCGTCGTTTCCCTCTCTCTCTCCGTCGATTCCCTCCCTCTCTCCGTCGTTTCCCTCTCTCTCCGTCGTTTCCCTCTCTCTCCGTCGTTTCCCTCCCTCTCTCCGTCGTTTCCCTCCCTCTCTCCGTCGTTTCCCTCCATCTCTCCGTCGTTTCCCTCCCTCTCTCCGTCGTTTCCCTCCCTCTCTCCGTCGTTTCCCTCTCTCTCGCCGTCGTTTCCCTCTCTCTCGCCGTCGTTTCCCTCTCTCTCGCCGTCGTTTCCCTCCCTCTCTCCGTCGTTTCCCTCCCTCTCTCCGTCGTTTCCCTCTCTCTCTCCGTCGTTTCCCACCCTCTCTCCGTCGTTTCCCTCTCTCTCTCCGTCGTTTCCCTCTCTCTCTCTGTCGTTTCCCTCTCTCTCTCCGTCGTATCCCTCTCTCTCTCCGTCGTTTCCCTCTCTCTCTCCGTCGTTTCCCTCCGTCTCTCTCCGTCGTTTCCCTCTCTCCGTCGTTTCCCTCTCTCTCTCCGTCGTTTCCCTCCGTCTCTCTCCGTCGTTTCCCTCCGTCTCTCTCCGTCGTTTCCCTCTCTCTCTCCGTCGTTTCCCTCTCTCTCTCCGTCGTTTCCCTCTCTCTCTCTGTCGTTTCCCTCTCTCTCGCCGTCGTTTCCCTCCCTCTCTCCGTCGTTTCCCTCCCTCTCTCCGTCGTTTCCCTCCCTCTCTCCGTCGTTTCCCTCCCTCTCTCCGTCGTTTCCCTCCCTCTCTCCGTCGTTTCCCTCTCTCTCTCTGTCGTTTCCCTCTCTCTCTCTGTCGTTTCCCTCTCTCTCTCTGTCGTTTCCCTCTCTCTCTCCGTCGTTTCCCTCCCTCTCTCTCCGTCGTTTCCCTCCCTCTCTCTCCGTCGTTTCCCTCCCTCTCTCTCCGTCTTTTCCATCCCTCTCTCTCCGTCGTTTCCCTCCCTCTCTCCGTCGTTTCCCTCCCTCTCTCCGTCGTTTCCCTCCCTCTCTCCGTCGTTTCCCTCCCTCTCTCCGTCGTTTCCCTCCCTCTCTCCGTCGTTTCCCTCCCTCTCTCCGTCGTTTCCCTCCCTCTCTCCGTCGTTTCCCTCCCTCTCTCCGTCGTTTCCCTCCCTCTCTCCGTCGTTTCCCTCCCTCTCTCCGTCGTTTCCCTCCCTCTCTCCGTCGTTTCCCTCCCTCTCTCCGTCGTTTTCCTCCGTCTCTCGCCGTCGTTTCCCTCCCTCTCTCCGTCGTTTCCCTGTCTCTCGCCGTCGTTTCCCTCCCTCTCGCCGTCGTTTCCCTCCCTCTCGCCGTCGTTTCCCTCCCTCTCTCCGTCGTTTCCCTCCCTCTCTCCGTCGTTTCCCTCCCTCTCTCCGTCGTTTCCCTCTCTCTCTCCGTCGTTTCCCTCCCTCTCTCTCCGTCGTTTCCCTCCCTCTCTCCGTCGTTTCCCTCCCTCTCTCCGTCGATTCCCTCCCTCTCTCCGTCGTTTCCCTCTCTCTCCGTCGTTTCCCTCTCTCTCCGTCGTTTCCCTCCCTCTCTCCGTCGTTTCCCTCCCTCTCTCCGTCGTTTCCCTCCCTCTCTCCGTCGTTTCCCTCCATCTCTCCGTCGTTTCCCTCCCTCTCTCCGTCGTTTCCCTCTCTCTCGCCGTCGTTTCCCTCTCTCTCGCCGTCGTTTCCCTCTCTCTCGCCGTCGTTTCCCTCTCTCTCGCCGTCGTTTCCCTCCCTCTCTCCGTCGTTTCCCTCCCTCTCTCCGTCGTTTCCCTCCCTCTCTCCGTCGTTTCCCTCCCTCTCTCCGTCGTTTCCCTCTCTCTCTCCGTCGTTTCCCTCTCTCTCTCCGTCGTTTCCCTCCGTCTCTCTCCGTCGTTTCCCACTCTCTCCGTCGTTTCCCTCCCTCTCTCTGTCGTTTCCCTCCCTCTCTCCGTCGTTTCCCTCCCTCTATCCGTCGTTTCCCTCCCTCTCTCCGTCGTTTCCCTCCCTCTCTCCGTCGTTTCCCTCTCTCTCTCCGTCGTTTCCCTCCCTCTCGCCGTCGTTTCCCTCCCTCTCTCCGTCGTTTCCCTCCGTCTCTCTCCGTCGTTTCCCTCCCTCTCTCCGTAGTTTCCCTCCCTCTCTCCGTCGTTTCCCTCTCTCTCTCCGTCGTTTCCCTCCCTCTCTCCGTCGTTTCCCTCCCTCTCTCCGTCGTTTCCCTCCCTCTCTCCGTCGTTTCCCTCCCTCTCTCCGTCGTTTCCCTCCCTCTCTCCGTCGTTTCCCTCCCTCTCTCCGTCGTTTCCCTCCCTCTCTCCGTCGTTTCCCTCTCTCTCTCCGTCGTTTCCCTCCCTCTCTCTCCGTCGTTTCCCTCCCTCTCTCCGTCGTTTCCCTCCCTCTCTCCGTCGTTTCCCTCCCTCTCTCCGTCGTTTCCCTCTCTCTCTCCGTCGATTCCCTCCCTCTCTCCGTCGTTTCCCTCTCTCTCCGTCGTTTCCCTCTCTCTCCGTCGTTTCCCTCTCTCTCCGTCGTTTCCCTCCCTCTCTCCGTCGTTTCCCTCCCTCTCTCCGTCGTTTCCCTCCCTCTCTCCGTCGTTTCCCTCCATCTCTCCGTCGTTTCCCTCCCTCTCTCCGTCGTTTCCCTCCCTCTCTCCGTCGTTTCCCTCCCTCTCGCCGTCGTTTCCCCCTCTCTCGCCGTCGTTTCCCTCCCTCTCTCCGTCGTTTCCCTCCCTCTCTCCGTCGTTTCCCTCTCTCTCTCCGTCGTTTCCCACCCTCTCTCCGTCGTTTCCCTCTCTCTCTCCGTCGTTTCCCTCTCTCTCTCCGTCGTTTCCCTCCGTCTCTCTCCGTCGTTTCCCACTCTCTCCGTCGTTTCCCTCCCTCTCTCTGTCGTTTCCCTCCCTCTCTCCGTCGTTTCCCTCCCTCTCTCCGTCGTTTCCCTCTCTCTCTCCGTCGTTTCCCTCCCTCTCTCCGTCGTTTCCCTCCCTCTCTCCGTCGTTTCCCTCCCTCTCTCCGTCGTTTCCCTCCCTCTCTCTCCGTCGTTTCCCTCCCTCTCTCCGTCGTTTCCCTCCCTCTCTCCGTCGTTTCCCCCTCTCTCTCCGTCGATTCCCTCCCTCTCTCCGTCGTTTCCCTCTCTCTCCGTCGTTTCCCTCTCTCTCCGTCGTTTCCCTCTCTCTCCGTCGTTTCCCTCTCTCTCCGTCGTTTCCCTCCCTCTCTCCGTCGTTTCCCTCCCTCTCTCCGTCGTTTCCCTCCATCTCTCCGTCGTTTCCCTCCCTCTCTCCGTCGTTTCCCTCCCTCTCTCCGTCGTTTCCCTCTCTCTCTCCGTCGTTTCCCTCTCTCTCTCCGTCGTTTCCCTCTCTCTCGCCGTCGTTTCCCTCTCTCTCGCCGTCGTTTCCCTCTCTCTCGCCGTCGTTTCCCTCCCTCTCTCCGTCGTTTCCCTCCCTCTCTCCGTCGTTTCCCACCCTCTCTCCGTCGTTTCCCTCTCTCTCTCCGTCGTTTCCCTCTCTCTCTCCGTCGTTTCCCTCCCTCTCTCCGTCGTTTCCCTCTCTCTCTCCGTCGTTTCCCTCCCTCTCTCTCCGTCGTTTCCCTCCCTCTCTCTCCGTCGTTTCCCACTCTCTCCGTCGTTTCCCTCCCTCTCTCTGTCGTTTCCCTCCCTCTCTCCGTCGTTTCCCTCCCTCTCTCCGTCGTTTCCCTCCCTCTCTCCGTCGTTTCCCTCCCTCTCTCCGTCGTTTCCCTCCCTCTCTCCGTCGTTTCCCTCCCTCTCTCCGTCGTTTCCCTCCCTCTCTCCGTCGTTTCCCTCCCTCTCTCCGTCGTTTCCCTCCCTCTCTCCGTCGTTTCCCTCCCTCTCTCTCCGTCGTTTCCCTCCCTCTCTCCGTCGTTTCCCTCCCTCTCGCCGTCGTTTCCCTCTCTCTCCGTCGTTTCCCTCCCTCTCTCCGTCGTTTCCCTCCCTCTCTCCGTCGTTTCCCTCTCTCTCTCCGTCGTTTCCCTCTCTCTCTCCGTCGTTTCCCTCCCTCTCGCCGTCGTCTCCCTCCCTCTCGCCGTCGTTTCCCTCCGTCTCTCTCCGTCGTTTCCCTCCCTCTCTCCGTCGTTTCCCTCTCTCTCTCCCTGTCGTTTCCCTCTCTCTCTCCGTCGTTTCCCTCCCTCTCTCCGTCGTTTCCCTCCCTCTCTCCGTCGTTTCCCTCCCTCTCTCCGTCGTTTCCCTCTCTCTCTCCGTCGTTTCCCTCCGTCTCTCCGTCGTTTCCCTCCGTCTCTCCGTCGTTTCCCTCTCTCTCTCCGTCGTTTCCCTCTCTCTCTCCGTCGTTTCCCTCTCTCTCTCCGTCGTTTCCCTCTCTCTCTCCGTCGTTTCCCTCCGTCTCTCTCCGTCGTTTCCCTCTCTCTCTCCGTCGTTTCCCTCTCTCTCTCCGTCGTTTCCCTCTCTCTCTCCGTCGTTTCCCTCCGTCTCTCTCCGTCGTTTCCCTCCGTCTCTCTCCGTCGTTTCCCTCTCTCTCTCCGTCGTTTCCCTCTCTCTCTCCGTCGTTTCCCTCTCCCTCTCCGTCGTTTCCCTCCCTCTCTCTCCGTCGTTTCCCTCCCTCTCTCTCCGTCGTTTCCATCCCTCTCTCTCCGTCGTTTCCATCCCTCTCTCTCCGTCGTTTCCCTCCCTCTCTCTCCGTCGTTTCCATCCCTCTCTCTCCGTCGTTTCCATCCCTCTCTCTCCGTCGTTTCCCTCCCTCTCTCCGTCGTTTCCCTCCCTCTCTCCGTCGTTTCCCTCCCTCTCTCCGTCGTTTCCCTCTCTCTCTCCGTCGTTTACCTCCCTCTCTCCGTCGTTTCCCTCTCTCTCTCCTTCGTTTCCCTCCCTCTCTCCGTCGTTTCCCTCCGTCTCTCGCCGTCGTTTCCCTCCCTCTCTCCGTCGTTTCCCTCTCTCTCTCCGTCGTTTCCCTCTCTCTCGCCGTCGTTTCCCTGTCTCTCGCCGTCGTTTCCCTCTCTCTCTCCGTCGTTTCCCTCTCTCTCTCCGTCGTTTCCCTCCCTCTCTCCGTCGTTTCCCTCCCTCTCTCCGTCGTTTCCCTCCCTCTCTCCGTCGTTTCCCTCCCTCTCTCCGTCGTTTCCCTCCCTCTCTCCGTCGTTTCCCTCCCTCTCTCCGTCGTTTCCCTCCCTCTCTCCGTCGTTTCCCTCTCTCTCTCCGTCATTTCCCTCTCTCTCTCCGTCGTTTCCCTCTCTCTCTGTGTCGTTTCCCTCCATCTCTCTCCGTCGTTTCCCTCCCTCTCTCCGTCGTTTCCCTCCCTCTCTCCGTCGTTTCCCTCCGTCTCTCTCCGTCGTTTCCCTCCCTCTCTCCGTCGTTTCCCTCCCTCTCTCCGTCGTTTCCCTCTCTCTCGCCGTCGTTTCCCTCCCTCTCGCCGTCGTTTCCCTCCCTCTCTCCGTCGTTTCCCTCCCTCTCTCCGTCGTTTCCCTCCCTCTCTCCGTCGTTTCCCTCCCTCTCTCCGTCGTTTCCCTCCCTCTCTCCGTCGTTTCCCTCCCTCTCTCCGTCGTTTCCCTCCCTCTCTCCGTCGTTTCCCTCTCTCTGTCATTTCCCTCCATCTCTCTCCGTCGTTTCCCTCCCTCTCTCCGTCGTTTCCCTCCGTCTCTCTCCGTCGTTTCCCTCTCTCTCCGTCGTTTCCCTCTCTCTCCGTCGTTTCCCTCCCTCTCTCTCCGTCGTTTCCCTCCCTCTCTCCGTCGTTTCCCTCCCTCTCGCCGTCGTTTCCCTCCCTCTCTCCGTCGTTTCCCTCCCTCTCTCCGTCGTTTCCCTCCCTCTCTCCGTCGTTTCCCTCTCTCTCGCCGTCGTTTCCCTCCCTCTCTCCGTCGTTTCCCTCCCTCTCTCCGTCGTTTCCCTCCCTCTCTCCGTCGTTTCCCTCCCTCTCTCCGTCGTTTCCCTCCCTCTCGCCGTCGTTTCCCTCCCTCCCTCTCTCCGTCGTTTCCCTCCCTCTTGCCGTCGTTTCCCTCCCTCCCTCTCTCCGTCGTTTCCCTCTCTCTCCGTCGTTTCCCTCTCTCTCCGTCGTTTCCCTCCCTCTCTCCGTCGTTTCCCTCCCTCTCTCCGTCGTTTCCCTCCCTCTCTCCGTCGTTTCCCTCCCTCTCTCCGTCGTTTCCCTCCCTCTCTCCGTCGTTTCCCTCCCTCTCTCCGTCGTTTCCCTCTCTCTCTCCGTCGTTTCCCTCTCTCTCTCCGTCGTTTCCCTCCCTCTCGCCGTCGTTTCCCTCCCTCTCTCCGTCGTTTCCCTCTCTCTCTCCGTCGTTTCCCTCTCTCTCTCCGTCGTTTCCCTCCGTCTCTCTCCGTCGTTTCCCTCCCTCTCTCCGTCGTTTCCCTCCCTCTCTCCGTCGTTTCCCTCCCTCTCTCCGTCGTTTCCCTCCCTCTCTCCGTCGTTTCCCTCCCTCTCTCCGTCGTTTCCCTCCCTCTCTCCGTCGTTTCCCTCTCTCTCCGTCGTTTCCCTCTCTCTCCGTCGTTTCCCTCCCTCTCTCTCCGTCGTTTCCCTCCCTCTCTCCGTCGTTTCCCTCCCTCTCTCCGTCGTTTCCCTCCCTCTCTCCGTCGTTTCCCTCCCTCTCTCCGTCGTTTCCCTCCCTCTCTCCGTCGTTTCCCTCCCTCTCTCCGTCGTTTCCCTCTCTCTCCGTCGTTTCCCTCTCTCTCCGTCGTTTCCCTCCCTCTCTCTCCGTCGTTTCCCTCCCTCTCTCCGTCGTTTCCCTCTCTGTCGCCGTCGTTTCCCTCCCTCTCTCCGTCGTTTCCCTCCCTCTCTCCGTCGTTTCCCTCCCTCTCGCCGTCGTTTCCCTCCCTCTCTCCGTCGTTTCCCTCTCTCTCCGTCGTTTCCCTCTCTCTCGCAGTCGTTTCCCTCTCTCTCGCCGTCGTTTCCCTCCCTCTCTCCGTCGTTTCCCTCCCTCTCTCCGTCGTTTCCCTCCCTCTCTCCGTCGTTTCCCTCTCTCTCTCCGTCGTTTCCCTCCCTCTCTCCGTCGTTTCCCTCCCTCTCTCCGTCGTTTCCCTCTCTCCGTCGTTTCCCTCCCTCTCTCCGTCGTTTCCCTCCCTCCCCGTCGTTTCCCTCCCTCTCTCCGTCGTTTCCCTCCCTCTCTCCGTCGTTTCCCTCCATCTCTCCGTCGTTTCCCTCCATCTCTCCGTCGTTTCCCTCCCTCTCTCCGTCGTTTCCCTCTCTCTCCGTCGTTTCCCTCCCTCTCTCCGTCGTTTCCCTCCCTCTCTCCGTCGTTTCCCTCCCTCTCTCCGTCGTTTCCCTCCGTCTCTCTCCGTCGTTTCCCTCCGTCTCTCGCCGTCGTTTCCCTCCCTCTCTCCGTCGTTTCCCTGTCTCTCGCCGTCGTTTCCCTCCCTCTCTCCGTCGTTTCCCTCCCTCTCTCCGTCGTTTCCCTCCCTCTCTCCGTCGTTTCCCTCCCTCTCTCCGTCGTTTCCCTCCCTCTCTCCGTCGTTTCCCTCCCTCTCTCCGTCGTTTCCCTCCCTCTCTCCGTCGTTTCCCTCCGTCTCTCGCCATCGTTTCCCTCCCTCTCCGTCGTTTCCCTGTCGCTCGCCGTCGTCTCGCTCCCTCTCTCCGTCGTTTCCCTCCCTCTCTCCGTCGTTTCCCTCCCTCTCTCCGTCGTTTCCCTCCCTCTCTCCGTCGTTTCCCTCCCTCTCTCCGTCGTTTCCCTCCCTCTCTCCGTCGTTTCCCTCCCTCTCTCTCCGTCGTTTCCCTCCCTCTCTCCGTCGTTTCCCTCTCTCTCTCCGTCGTTTCCCTCTCTCTCTCCGTCGTTTCCCTCCCTCTCTCCGTCGTTTCCCTCCCTCTCTCCGTCGTTTCCCTCTCTCTCCGTCGTTTCCCTCCCTCTCTCCGTCGTTTCCCTCCATCTCTCCGTCGTTTCCCTCCCTCTCTCGGTCGTTTCCCTCCCTCTCTCCGTCGTTTCCCTCCCTCTCTCCGTCGTTTCCCTCCCTCTCTCCGTCGTTTCCCTCCCTCTCTCCGTCGTTTCCCTCCCTCTCTCCGTCGTTTCCCTCCCTCTCTCCGTCGTTTCCCTCCCTCTCTCCGTCGTTTCCCTCCCTCTCTCCGTCGTTTCCCTCCCTCTCTCCGTCGTTTCCCTCCCTCTCTCCGTCGTTTCCCTCTCTCTCTCCGTCGTTTCCCTCTCTCTCTCCGTCGTTTCCCTCTCTCTCTGTGTCGTTTCCCTCCATCTCTCTCCGTCGTTTCCCTCCCTCTCTCCGTCGTTTCCCTCCCTCTCTCCGTCGTTTCCCTCCGTCTCTCTCCGTCGTTTCCCTCCGTCTCTCTCCGTCGTTTCCCTCCCTCTCTCCGTCGTTTCCCTCCCTCTCTCCGTCGTTTCCCTCCCTCTCGCCGTCGTTTCCCTCCCTCTCGCCGTCGTTTCCCTCCCTCTCGCCGTCGTTTCCCTCCCTCTCTCCGTCGTTTCCCTCCCTCTCGCCGTCGTTTCCCTCCCTCTCTCCGTCGTTTCCCTCCCTCTCTCCGTCGTTTCCCTCCCTCTCTCCGTCGTTTCCCTCCCTCTCTCCGTCGTTTCCCTCCCTCTCTCCGTCGTTTCCCTCCCTCTCTCCGTCGTTTCCCTCCCTCTCTCCGTCGTTTCCCTCCCTCTCTCCGTCGTTTCCCTCTCTCTGTCATTTCCCTCCATCTCTCTCCGTCGTTTCCCTCCCTCTCTCCGTCGTTTCCCTCCGTCTCTCTCCGTCGTTTCCCTCTCTCTCCGTCGTTTCCCTCTCTCTCCGTCGTTTCCCTCCCTCTCTCTCCGTCGTTTCCCTCCCTCTCTCCCCGTCGTTTCCCTCCCTCTCTCCGTCGTTTCCCTCCCTCTCGCCGTCGTTTCCCTCCCTCTCGCCGTCGTTTCCCTCCCTCTCGCCGTCGTTTCCCTCCCTCTCTCCGTCGTTTCCCTCCCTCTCTCCGTCGTTTCCCTCCCTCTCTCCGTCGTTTCCCTCCCTCTCTCCGTCGTTTCCCTCTCTCTCGCCGTCGTTTCCCTCCCTCTCTCTGTCGTTTCTCTCTCTCTCTGCGTCGTTTCCCTCCCTCTCTCCGTCGTTTCCCTCCCTCTCTCCGTCGTTTCCCTCCCTCTCTCCGTCGTTTCCCTCCCTCTCTCCGTCGTTTCCCTCCCTCTCGCCGTCGTTTCCCTCCCTCCCTCTCTCCGTCGTTTCCCTCCCTCTCGCCGTCGTTTCCCTCCCTCCCTCTCTCCGTCGTTTCCCTCTCTCTCCGTCGTTTCCCTCTCTCTCCGTCGTTTCCCTCCCTCTCCGTCGTTCCTCCCCTCTCCGTCGTTCCTCCTCTCTCCGTCGTTTCCTCCCTCTCTCCGTCGTTCCTCCTCTCTCCGTCGTTCCTCCTCTCTCCTCGTTCCTCCCTCTCCCCTTCCTCCCCTCTCCTCTTCCTCTTCTCCCCTCTTCCTCCCCTCTCCGCTTCCTCTTCCTCCCCTCATCCCTCTCTCTCTCGCCGTCGTTTCCCTCTCTCTCTCTCCGTCGTTTCCCTCTCTCTCTCTCCGTCGTTTCCCTCTCTCTCTCCGTCGTTTCCCTCTCTCTCTCCGTCGTTTCCCTCCGTCTCTCGCCGTCGTTTCCCTCCCTCTCTCCGTCGTTTCCCTCTCTCTCCGTCGTTTCCCTCCCTCTCTCTCCGTCGTTTCCCTCCCTCTCTCTCCGTCGTTTCCCTCCCTCTCTCTCCGTCGTTTCCCTCCCTCTCTCCGTCGTTTCCCTCCCTCTCTCCGTCGTTTCCCTCCGTCTCTCTCCGTCGTTTTCCTCCCTCTCTCCGTCGTTTCCCTCCCTCTCCCTCGTTTCCCTCCCTCTCCCTCGTTTCCCTCCCTCTCTCTCCCTCGTTTCCCTCCCTCTCTCTCCCTCGTTTCCCTCCCTCTCCCTCGTTTCTCTCCCTCTCTCCCTCGTTTCCCTCCCTCTCTCCTTCGTTTCCCTCCCTCTCGCCGTCGTTTCCCTCCCTCTCTCGCCGTCGTTTCCCTCCGTCTCTCCGTCGTTTCCCTCCGTCTCTCCGTCGTTTCCCTCTCTCTCTCTCCGTCGTTTCCCTCCCTCTCGCCGTCGTTTCCCTCCGTCTCTCCCTCGTTTCCCTCCCTCTCTCCGTCGTTTCCCTCCGTCTCTCCGTCGTTTCCCTCCGTCTCTCCGTCGTTTCCCTCTCTCTCTCCGTCGTTTCCCTCCCTCTCGCCGTCGTTTCCCTCTCTCTCCGTCGTTTCCCTCTCTCTCCGTCGTTTCCCTCTCTCTCCGTCGTATCCCTCTCTCTCCCTCGTTTCCCTCTCTCTCCCTCGTTTCCCTCCCTCTCCGTCGTATCCCTCTCTCTCCGTCGTATCCCTCTCTCTCCGTCGTTTCCCTCCCTCGTTTCCCTCCCTCTCCCTCGTTTCCCTCCCTCTCCGTCGTTTCCCTCCCTCTCCGTCGTTTCCCTCCCTCTCCCTCGTTCCCCTCCCTCTCCGTCGTATCCCTCCCTCTCCCTCGTTTCCCTCCCTCTCCCTCGTTTCCCTCCCTCTCCCTCGTTTCCCTCCCTCTCCCTCGTTTCCCTCCCTCTCCGTGGTTTCCCTCTCTCTCCCTCGTTTCCCTCCCTCTCACCGTCGTTTCCCTCCCTCTCTCCGTCGTTTCCCTCTCTCTCTCTCCGTCGTTTCCCTCTCTCTCTCGCCGTCGTTTCCCTCTCTCTCTCTCCGTCGTTTCCCTCTCTCTCTCCGTCGTTTCCCTCTCTCTCTCCGTCGTTTCCCTCCGTCTCTCGCCGTCGTTTCCCTCCCTCTCTCCGTCGTTTCCCTCTCTCTCTCCGTCGTTTCCCTCTCTCTCCGTCGTTTCCCTCCCTCTCTCTCCGTCGTTTCCCTCCCTCTCTCTCCGTCGTTTCCCTCCCTCTCTCTCCGTCGTTTCCCTCCCTCTCTCTCCGTCGTTTCCCTCCCTCTCTCTCCTTCGTTTCCCTCCCTCTCTCTCCGTCGTTTCCCTCCCTCTCTCCGTCGTTTCCCTCCCTCTCTCCGTCGTTTCCCTCCGTCTCTCTCCGTCGTTTCCCTCCCTCTCTCCGTCGTTTCCCTCCCTCTCCCTCGTTTCCCTCCCTCTCCCTCGTTTCCATCCCTCTCTCTCCCTCGTTTCCCTCCCTCTCTCTCCCTCGTTTCCCTCCCTCTCCCTCGTTTCTCTCCCTCTCTCCCTCGTTTCCCTCCCTCTCTCCTTCGTTTCCCTCCCTCTCGCCGTCGTTTCCCTCCCTCTCTCGCCGTCGTTTCCCTCCCTCTCTCGCCGTCGTTTCCCTCCGTCTCTCCGTCGTTTCCCTCCGTCTCTCCGTCGTTTCCCTCTCTCTCTCTCCGTCGTTTCCCTCCCTCTCGCCGTCGTTTCCCTCCGTCTCTCCGTCGTTTCCCTCTCTCTCCCTCGTTTCCCTCCCTCTCTCCGTCGTTTCCCTCCGTCTCTCCGTCGTTTCCCTCTCTCTCTCTCCGTCGTTTCCCTCCCTCTCGCCGTCGTTTCCCTCCGTCTCTCCGTCGTTTCCCTCTCTCTCCGTCGTTTCTCTCTCCGTCGTTTCCCTCTCTCTCCGTCGTTTCCCTCTCTCTCCGTCGTATCCCTCTCTCTCCCTCGTTTCCCTCTCTCTCCCTCGTTTCCCTCCCTCTCCGTCGTATCCCTCTCTCTCCGTCGTATCCCTCTCTCTCCGTCGTTTCCCTCCCTCGTTTCCCTCCCTCTCCCTCGTTTCCCTCCCTCTCCCTCGTTTCCCTCCCTCTCCGTCGTTTCCCTCCCTCTCCGTCGTTTCCCTCCCTCTCCCTCGTTCCCCTCCCTCTCCGTCGTATCCCTCCCTCTCCCTCGTTTCCCTCCCTCTCCCTCGTTTCCCTCCCTCTCCCTCGTTTCCCTCCCTCTCCGTGGTTTCCCTCTCTCTCCCTCGTTTCCCTCCCTCTCACCGTCGTTTCCCTCCCTCTCACCGTCGTTTCCCTCTCTCTCTCCCTCGTTTCCCTCCGTCTCTCTCCCTCGTTTCCCTCCCTCGTTTCCCTCCCTCTCCCTCGTTTCCCTCCCTCTCCCTCGTTTCCCTCCCTCTCCCTCGTTTCCCTCCCTCTCCCTCGTTTCCCTCCCTCTCCGTGGTTTCCCTCTCTCTCCCTCGTTTCCCTCCCTCTCTCCGTCGTTTCCCTCCCTCTCTCCGTCGTTTCCCTCCCTCTCTCCGTCGTTTCCCTCCCTCTCTCCGTCGTTTCCCTCCCTCTCTCCGTCGTTTCCCTCCCTCTCTCCGTCGTTTCCCTCCCTCTCTCCGTCGTTTCCCTCCGTCTCTCACCGTCGTTTACCTCCGTCTCTCTCCGTCGTTTCCCTCCCTCTCTCCGTCGTTTCCCTCCCTCTCTCCGTCGTTTCCCTCCCTCTCTCCGTCGTTTCCCTCCCTCTCTCCGTCGTTTCCCTCCCTCTCTCCGTCGTTTCCCTCCCTCTCTCCGTCGTTTCCCTCCCTCTCTCCGTCGTTTCCCTCCCTCTCTCCGTCGTTTCCCTCCCTCTCGCCGTCGTTTCCCTCCGTCTCTCCGTCGTTTCCCTCTCTCTCTCTCCGTCGTTTCCCTCCCTCTCTCCGTCGTTTCCCTCCCTCTCTCCGTCGTTTCCCTCTCTCTCTCCGTCGTTTCCCTCCCTCTCTCCGTCGTTTCCCTCCCTCTCTCCCCCGTTTGCCCCTCTCTCCCCCGTTTGCCCCTCTCTCCCCCGTTTGCCCCTCTCTCCCCCGTTTGCCCCTCTCTCCCCCGTTTGCCCCTCTCTCCCCCGTTTGCCCCTCTCTCCCCCGTTTCCCCCTCTCTCCCCCGTTTCCCCCTCTCTGCCCCGTTTCCCTCTCTCTCCGTGGTTTCCCACTCCCTGGTTTCCCACTCCCTGGTTTCCCTCTCTCTCCGTGGTTTCCCACTCCCTGGTTTCCCTCTCTCTCCGTGGTTTCTCCCTCTCTCCCTCGTTTCCCCCTCTCTCCCTCGTTTCCCCCTCTCTCCCTCGTTTCCCCCTCGCTCCCTCGTTTCCCCCTCGCTCCCTCGTTTCCCTCTCGCTCCCTCGTTTCCCTCTCGCTCTCTCGTTTCCCTCGCTCTCCCCCGTTTCCCTCGCTCTCCCCCGTTTCCCTCGCTCTCCCCCGTTTCCCTCGCTCTCCCCCGTTTCCCTCGCTCTCCCCCGTTTCCCTCGCTCTCCCCCGTTTCCCTCGCTCTCCCCCGTTTCCCTCGCTCTCCCCCGTTTCCCTCGCTCTCCCCGGTTTGCCGCTCTCTCCCCGGTTTCCCCCTCTCTCCCCGGTTTCCCCCGCTCGCCGTGGTTTCCCCCGCTCGCCGTGGTTTCCCTCGCTCTCCGTGGTTTCCCTCTCCCCCGTTTCCCCCTCTCTCCCCCGTTTCCCCCTCTCTCCCCCGTTTCCCCCTCTCTCCCCCGTTTCCCCCTCTCTCCCCCGTTTCCCCCTCTCTCCCCCGTTTCCCCCTCTCTCCCCCGTTTCCCCCTCTCTCCCCCGTTTCCCTCGCTCTCCCCCTTTTCCCCCTCTCTCCCCCTTTTCCCCCTCTCTCCCCCTTTTCCCCCTCTCTCCCCCGTTTCCCTCGCTCTCCCCCTTTTCCCTCGCTCTCCCCCGTTTCCCCCTCTCTCCCCCGTTTCCCCTCGCTCCCCCCGTTTCCCTCGCTCTCCCCCGTTTCCCTCGCTCTCCCCCGTTTCCCTCGCTCTCCCCCGTTTCCCTCGCTCTCCCCCGTTTCCCTCCCTCTCCCTCGTTTCCCTCCCTCTCCCTCGTTTCCCTCCCTCGTTTCCCTCCCTCTCTCTCCGTCGTTTCCCTCCCTCTCTCTCCGTCGTTTCCCTCCCTCTCTCCGTCGTTTCCCTCCCTCTCTCCGACGTTTCCCTCCCTCTCTCCGTCGTTTCCCTCCCTCTCTCCGTCGTTTCCCTCCGTCTCTCTCCGTCGTTTCCCTCCCTCTCTCCGTCGATTCCCTCCCTCTCCCTCGTTTCCCTCCCTCTCCCTCGTTTCCCTCCCTCTCCCTCGTTTCCCTCCCTCTCCCTCGTTTCCCTCCCTCTCTCTCCCTCGTTTCCCTCCCTCTCCCTCGTTTCCCTCCCTCTCTCCGTCGTTTCCCTCCCTCTCGCCGTCGTTTCCCTCCCTCTCTCGCCGTCGTTTCCCTCCCTCTCTCGCCGTCGTTTCCCTCCGTCTCTCCGTCGTTTCCCTCCGTCTCTCCGTCGTTTCCCTCACTCTCTCTCCGTCGTTTCCCTCCCTCTCGCCGTCGTTTCCCTCTCTCTCCGTCGTTTCCCTCCCTCTCTCCGTCGTTTCCCTCCCTCTCTCCGTCGTTTCCCTCCCTCTCTCCGTCGTTTCCCTCCGTCTCTCCGTCGTTTCCCTCTCTCTCCCTCGTTTCCCTCTCCCTCGTTTCCCTCCCTCTCTCCGTCGTTTCCCTCCGTCTCTCCGTCGTTTCCCTCCCTCTCCCTCGTTTCCCTCTCTCTCCGTCGTTTCCCTCTCTCTCCTTCGTATCCCTCTCTCTCCCTCGTTTCCCGCTCTCTCCCTCGTTTCCCTCCCTCTCCCTCGTTTCCCTCCCTCTCCCTCGTTTCCCTCCCTCTCCGTCGTATCCCTCTCTCGTTTCCCTCCCTCGTTTCCCTCCCTCGTTTCCCTCCCTCTCCCTCGTTTCCCTCCCTCTCTCCGTCGTTTCCCTCTCTCTCTCCGTCGTTTCCCTCCATCTCTCCGTCGTTTCCCTCCATCTCTCCGTCGTTTCCCTCCCTCTCTCCCTCGTTTCCCTCCCTCTCCGTCGTTTCCCTCCCTCTCTCCGTCGTTTCCCTCCCTCTCTCCGTCGTTTCCCTCTCTCTCTCCGTCGTTTCCCTCCCTCTCTCTCCGTCGTTTCCCTCTCTCTCTCCGTCGTTTCCCTCTCTCTCTCCGTCGTTTCCCTCCCTCTCTCCGTCGTTTCCCTCTCTCTCCGTCGTTTCCCTCTCTCTCCGTCGTTTCCCTCCCTCTCTCCGTCGTTTCCCTCCCTCTCTCCGTCGTTTCCCTCTCTCTCGCCGTCGTTTCCCTCCCTCTCTCCGTCGTTTCCCTCCCTCTCTCCGTCGTTTCCCTCCCTCTCTCCGTCGTTTCCCTCCCTCTCTCCGTCGTTTCCCTCCCTCTCTCCGTCGTTTCCCTCCCTCTCTCCGTCGTTTCCCTCCCTCTCTCCGTCGTTTCCCTCTCTCTCTCCGTCGTTTCCCTCTCTCTCTCCGTCGTTTCCCTCTCTCTCTCCGTCGTTTCCCTCTCTCTCTCCGTCGTTTCCCTCTCTCTCTCCGTCGTTTCCCTCCCTCTCTCCGTCGTTTCCCTCCGTGTCTCACCGTCGTTTCCCTCCGTCTCTCTCCGTCGTTTCCCTCCCTCTCTCCGTCGTTTCCCTCCCTCTCTCCGTCGTTTCCCTCCCTCTCTCCGTCGTTTCCCTCTCTCTCCGTCGTTTCCCTCTCTCTCCGTCGTTTCCCTCCCTCTCTCTCCGTCGTTTCCCTCCCTCTCTCCGTCGTTTCCCTCTCTCTCTCCGTCGTTTCCCTCCGTCTCTCTCCGTCGTTTCCCTCTCTCTCCGTCGTTTCCCTCTCTCTCGCAGTCGTTTCCCTCTCTCTCGCCGTCGTTTCCCTCTCTCTCTCCGTCGTTTCCCTCCCTCTCTCCGTCGTTTCCCTCCCTCTCTCCGTCGTTTCCCTCTCTCTCTCCGTCGTTTCCCTCCCTCTCTCTCCGTCGTTTCCCTCCCTCTCTCCGTCGTTTCCCTCCCTCTCTCCGTCGTTTCCCTCTCTCTCCGTCGTTTCCCTCTCTCTCCGTCGTTTCCCTCCCTCTCTCCGTCGTTTCCCTCCCTCTCTCCGTCGTTTCCCTCCCTCTCTCCGTCGTTTCCCTCCCTCTCTCCGTCGTTTCCCTCCCTCTCTCCGTCGTTTCCCTCCGTCTCTCGCCGTCGTTTCCCTCCCTCTCTCCGTCGTTTCCCTGTCTCTCGCCGTCGTTTCCCTCCCTCTCTCCGTCGTTTCCCTCCCTCTCTCCGTCGTTTCCCTCTCTCTCTCCGTCGTTTCCCTCCCTCTCTCCGTCGTTTCCCTCCCTCTCTCCGTCGTTTCCCTCCCTCTCTCCGTCGTTTCCCTCTCTCTCCGTCGTTTCCCTCTCTCTCCGTCGTTTCCCTCCCTCTCTCCGTCGTTTCCCTCCCTCTCTCCGTCGTTTCCCTCCCTCTCTCCGTCGTTTCCCTCCCTCTCTCCGTCGTTTCCCTCTCTCTCTCCGTCGTTTCCCTCCGTCTCTCGCCGTCGTTTCCCTCCCTCTCTCCGTCGTTTCCCTGTCTCTCGCCGTCGTTTCCCTCCCTCTCTCCGTCGTTTCCCTCCCTCTCTCCGTCGTTTCCCTCTCTCTCTCCGTCGTTTCCCTCCCTCTCTCCGTCGTTTCCCTCCCTCTCTCCGTCGTTTCCCTCCCTCTCTCCGTCGTTTCCCTCCCTCTCTCCGTCGTTTCCCTCCCTCTCTCCGTCGTTTCCCTCCCTCTCTCCGTCGTTTCCCTCCCTCTCTCCGTCGTTTCCCTCCCTCTCTCCGTCGTTTCCCTCCCTCTCTCCGTCGTTTCCCTCTCTCTCTCCGTCGTTTCCCTCCCTCTCTCCGTCGTTTCCCTCCGTCTCTCGCCGTCGTTTCCCTCCCTCTCTCCGTCGTTTCCCTCTCTCTCTCCGTCGTTTCCCTCCCTCTCTCTCCGTCGTTTCCCTCCCTCTCTCCGTCGTTTCCCTCTCTCTCTCCGTCGTTTCCCTCTCTCTCTCCGTCGTTTCCCTCCCTCTCTCCGTCGTTTCCCTCTCTCTCCGTCGTTTCCCTCTCTCTCCGTCGTTTCCCTCCCTCTCTCCGTCGTTTCCCTCCCTCTCTCCGTCGTTTCCCTCTCTCTCGCCGTCGTTTCCCTCCCTCTCTCCGTCGTTTCCCTCCCTCTCTCCGTCGTTTCCCTCCCTCTCTCCGTCGTTTCCCTCCCTCTCTCCGTCGTTTCCCTCCCTCTCTCCGTCGTTTCCCTCCCTCTCTCCGTCGTTTCCCTCCCTCTCTCCGTCGTTTCCCTCCCTCTCTTCCGTCGTTTCCCTCCCTCTCTCCGTCGTTTCCCTCTCTCTCTCCGTCGTTTCCCTCTCTCTCTCCGTCGTTTCCCTCTCTCTCTCCGTCGTTTCCCTCTCTCTCTCCGTCGTTTCCCTCCCTCTCTCCGTCGTTTCCCTCCGTCTCTCACCGTCGTTTCCCTCCGTCTCTCTCCGTCGTTTCCCTCCCTCTCTCCGTCGTTTCCCTCCCTCTCTCCGTCGTTTCCCTCCCTCTCTCCGTCGTTTCCCTCTCTCTCCGTCGTTTCCCTCTCTCTCCGTCGTTTCCCTCCCTCTCTCTCCGTCGTTTCCCTCCCTCTCTCCGTCGTTTCCCTCTCTCTCTCCGTCGTTTCCCTCCGTCTCTCTCCGTCGTTTCCCTCTCTCTCCGTCGTTTCCCTCTCTCTCGCAGTCGTTTCCCTCTCTCTCGCCGTCGTTTCCCTCTCTCTCTCCGTCGTTTCCCTCCCTCTCTCCGTCGTTTCCCTCCCTCTCTCCGTCGTTTCCCTCTCTCTCTCCGTCGTTTCCCTCCCTCTCTCTCCGTCGTTTCCCTCCCTCTCTCCGTCGTTTCCCTCCCTCTCTCCGTCGTTTCCCTCTCTCTCCGTCGTTTCCCTCTCTCTCCGTCGTTTCCCTCCCTCTCTCCGTCGTTTCCCTCCCTCTCTCCGTCGTTTCCCTCCCTCTCTCCGTCGTTTCCCTCCCTCTCTCCGTCGTTTCCCTCTCTCTCTCCGTCGTTTCCCTCCGTCTCTCGCCGTCGTTTCCCTCCCTCTCTCCGTCGTTTCCCTGTCTCTCGCCGTCGTTTCCCTCCCTCTCTCCGTCGTTTCCCTCCCTCTCTCCGTCGTTTCCCTCCCTCTCTCCGTCGTTTCCCTCTCTCTCTCCGTCGTTTCCCTCCCTCTCTCCGTCGTTTCCCTCCCTCTCTCCGTCGTTTCCCTCCCTCTCTCCGTCGTTTCCCTCCCTCTCTCCGTCGTTTCCCTCCCTCTCTCCGTCGTTTCCCTCTCTCTCTCCGTCGTTTCCCTCCGTCTCTCGCCGTCGTTTCCCTCCCTCTCTCCGTCGTTTCCCTGTCTCTCTCCGTCGTTTCCCTCCATCTCTCCGTCGTTTCCCTCCATCTCTCCGTCGTTTCCCTCCCACTCTCCGTCGTTTCCCTCCCTCTCTCCGTCGTTTCCCTCTCTCTACGTCGTTTCCCTCTCTCTCCGTCGTTTCCCTCCCTCTCTCCGTCGTTTCCCTCCCTCTCTCCGTCGTTTCCCTGTCTCTCGCCGTCGTTTCCCTGTCTCTCGCCGTCGTTTCCCTCCCTCTCTCCGTCGTTTCCCTCCCTCTCTCCGTCGTTTCCCTCCCTCTCTCCGTCGTTTCCCTCCCTCTCTCCGTCGTTTCCCTCCCTCTCTCCGTCGTTTCCCTCTCTCTCTCCGTCGTTTCCCTCCCTCTCTCCGTCGTTTCCCTCCGTCTCTCGCCGTCGTTTCCCTCCCTCTCTCCGTCGTTTCCCTGTCTCTCGCCGTCATTTCCCTCCCTCTCTCCATCGTCTCCCTCCCTCTCTCCGTCGTTTCCCTCCCTCTCTCCGTCGTTTCCCTCCCTCTCTCCGTCGTTTCCCTCTCTCTCTCCGTCGTTTCCCTCCCTCTCTCTCCGTCGTTTCCCTCCCTCTCTCCGTCGTTTCCCTCTCTCTCTCCGTCGTTTCCCTCTCTCTCTCCGTCGTTTCCCTCCCTCTCTCCGTCGTTTCCCTCTCTCTCCGTCGTTTCCCTCCCTCTCTCCGTCGTTTCCCTCCATCTCTCCGTCGTTTCCCTCCCTCTCTCCGTCGTTTCCCTCCCTCTCTCCGTCGTTTCCCTCTCTCTCGCCGTCGTTTCCCTCTCTCTCGCCGTCGTTTCCCTCCCTCTCTCCGTCGTTTCCCTCCCTCTCTCCGTCGTTTCCCTCCCTCTCTCCGTCGTTTCCCTCCCTCTCTCCGTCGTTTCCCTCCCTCTCTCCGTCGTTTCCCTCCCTCTCTCCGTCGTTTCCCTCTCTCTCTCCGTCGTTTCCCTCCCTCTCTCCGTCGTTTCCCTCTCTCTCTCCGTCGTTTCCCTCTCTCTCTCCGTCGTTTCCCTCTCTCTCTCCGTCGTTTCCCTCCCTCTCTCCGTCGTTTCCCTCCGTCTCTCACCGTCGTTTCCCTCCGTCTCTCTCCGTCGTTTCACTCCCTCTCTCCGTCGTTTCCCTCCCTCTCTCCGTCGTTTCCCTCCCTCTCTCCGTCGTTTCCCTCCCTCTCTCCGTCGTTTCCCTCTCTCTCCGTCGTTTCCCTCTCTCTCCGTCGTTTCCCTCCCTCTCTCTCCGTCGTTTCCCTCCCTCTCTCCGTCGTTTCCCTCTCTCTCTCCGTCGTTTCCCTCCGTCTCTCTCCGTCGTTTCCCTCTCTCTCCGTCGTTTCCCTCTCTCTCGCAGTCGTTTCCCTCTCTCTCGCCGTCGTTTCCCTCTCTCTCTCCGTCGTTTCCCTCCCTCTCTCCGTCGTTTCCCTCCCTCTCTCCGTCGTTTCCCTCTCTCTCTCCGTCGTTTCCCTCCCTCTCTCTCCGTCGTTTCCCTCCCTCTCTCCGTCGTTTCCCTCCCTCTCGCCGTCGTTTCCCTCCCTCTCTCCGTCGTTTCCCTCTCTCTCCGTCGTTTCCCTCTCTCTCCGTCGTTTCCCTCCCTCTCTCTCCGTCGTTTCCCTCCCTCTCTCTCCGTCGTTTCCCTCCCTCTCTCCGTCGTTTCCCTCCCTCTCTCCGTCGTTTCCCTCCCTCTCTCCGTCGTTTCCCTCCGTCTCTCTCCGTCGTTTCCCTCCGTCTCTCTCCGTCGTTTCCCTCCCTCTCTCCCTCGTTTCCCTCCCTCTCCCTCGTTTCCCTCCCTCTCCCTCGTTTCCCTCCCTCTCCCTCGTTTCCCTCCCTCTCCGTCGTTTCCCTCCCTCTCTCTCCCTCGTTTCCATCCCTCTCCCTCGTTTCCCTCTCTCTCCGTCGTTTCCCTCCCTCTCTCCGTCGTTTCCCTCCCTCTCTCCGTCGTTTCCCTCCCTCTCTCCGTCGTTTCCCTCCCTCTCTCCGTCGTTTCCCTCCCTCTCTCCGTCGTTTCCCTCCCTCTCTCCGTCGTTTCCCTCCCTCTCTTCCGTCGTTTCCCTCCCTCTCTCCGTCGTTTCCCTCTCTCTCTCTCCGTCGTTTCCCTCCCTCTCTCCGTCGTTTCCCTCTCTCTCTCCGTCGTTTCCCTCCCTCTCTCTCTCCGTCGTTTCCCTCCCTCTCTCCGTCGTTTCCCTCTCTCTCTCCGTCGTTTCCCTCTCTCTCTCCGTCGTTTCCCTCCCTCTCTCCGTCGTTTCCCTCTCTCTCCGTCGTTTCCCTCCCTCTCTCCGTCGTTTCCCTCCATCTCTCCTTCGTTTCCCTCCCTCTCTCCGTCGTTTCCCTCTCTCTCGCCGTCGTTTCCCTCTCTCTCGCCGTCGTTTCCCTCCCTCTCTCCGTCGTTTCCCTCCCTCTCTCCGTCGTTTCCCTCCCTCTCTCCGTCGTTTCCCTCCCTCTCTCCGTCGTTTCCCTCCCTCTCTCCGTCGTTTCCCTCCCTCTCTCCGTCGTTTCCCTCCCTCTCGCCGTCGTTTCCCTCCCTCTCTCGCCGTCGTTTCCCTCCCTCTCTCGCCGTCGTTTCCCTCCGTCTCTCCGTCGTTTCCCTCCGTCTCTCCGTCGTTTCCCTCACTCTCTCTCCGTCGTTTCCCTCCCTCTCGCCGTCGTTTCCCTCTCTCTCCGTCGTTTCCCTCTCTCTCCGTCGTTTCCCTCCCTCTCTCCGTCGTTTCCCTCCGTCTCTCCGTCGTTTCCCTCTCTCTCCCTCGTTTCTCTCTCCCTCGTTTCCCTCCCTCTCTCCGTCGTTTCCCTCCGTCTCTCCGTCGTTTCCCTCCCTCTCCCTCGTTTCCCTCTCTCTCCGTCGTTTCCCTCTCTCTCCTTCGTATCCCTCTCTCTCCCTCGTTTCCCGCTCTCTCCCTCGTTTCCCTCCCTCTCCCTCGTTTCCCTCCCTCTCCGTCGTATCCCTCTCTCGTTTCCCTCCCTCGTTTCCCTCCCTCGTTTCCCTCCCTCTCCCTCGTTTCCCTCCCTCTCCCTCATTTCCCTCCCTCTCCCTCGTTTCCCTCCCTCTCCCTCGTTTCCCTCCCTCTCCCTCGTTTCCCTCCCTCTCCGTCGTATCCTTCCCTCTCCCTCGTTTCCCTCCCTCTCCCTCGTTTCCCTCCCTCTCCCTCGTTTCCCTCCCTCTCCCTCGTTTCCCTCCCTCTCCGTGGTTTCCCTCTCTCTCCCTCGTTTCCCTCCCTCTCACCGTCGTTTCCCTCCCTCTCACCGTCGTTTCCCTCTCCCTCTCCCTCGTTTCCCTCCGTCTCTCTCCCTCGTTTCCCTCCCTCGTTTCCCTCCCTCTCCCTCGTTTCCCTCCCTCTCCGTCGTATCCTTCCCTCTCCCTCGTTTCCCTCCCTCTCCCTCGTTTCCCTCCCTCTCCCTCGTTTCCCTCCCTCTCCCTCGTTTCCCTCCCTCTCCGTGGTTTCCCTCTCTCTCCCTCGTTTCCCTCCCTCTCACCGTCGTTTCCCTCCCTCTCACCGTCGTTTCCCTCTCCCTCTCCCTCGTTTCCCTCCGTCTCTCTCCCTCGTTTCCCTCCCTCGTTTCCCTCCCTCTCCCTCGTTTCCCTCCCTCTCCCTCGTTTCCCTCCCTCTCCCTCGTTTCCCTCCCTCTCTCCGTCGTTTCCCTCCCTCTCTCCGTCGTTTCCCTCCCTCTTTCTCCGTCGTTTCCCTCCCTCTCTCCATCGTTTCCCTCCCTCTCTCCGTCGTTTCCCTCTCTCTCTCCGTCGTTTCCCTCCCTCTCTCCGTCGTTTCCCTCTTTCCCCGTCGTTTCCCTCCCTCTCTCCGTCGTTTCCCTCCATCTCTCCGTCGTTTCCCTCCCTCTCTCCGTCGTTTCCCTCCCTCTCTCCGTCGTTTCCCTCTCTCTCCGTCGTTTCCCTCTCTCTCCGTCGTTTCCCTCCCTCTCTCCGTCGTTTCCCTCCCTCTCTCCGTCGTTTCCCTGTCTCTCGCCGTCGTTTCCCTCCCTCTCTCCGTCGTTTCCCTCCCTCTCTCCGTCGTTTCCCTCCCTCTCTCCGTCGTTTCCCTCCCTCTCTCCGTCGTTTCCCTCCCTCTCTCCGTCGTTTCCCTCCCTCTCTCCGTCGTTTCCCTCCCTCTCTCCGTCGTTTCCCTCCCTCTCTCCGTCGTTTCCCTCCCTCGCTCCCTCGTTTCCCCCTCGCTCCCTCGTTTCCCCCTCTCTCCCCCGTTTCCCCCTCTCTCCCCCGTTTCCCCCCCCTCTCTCCCCCGTTTCCCTCGCTCTCCCCCTTTTCCCCCTCTCTCCCCCTTTTCCCCCTCTCTCCCCCGTTTCCCTCGCTCTCCCCCGTTTCCCTCGCTCTCCCCCGTTTCCCTCGCTCTCCCCCGTTTCCCCTCGCTCCCCCCGTTTCCCTCGCTCTCCCTCGTTTCCCTCTCGCTCCCTTCGTTTCCCCCTCGCTCCCTCGTTTCCCTCCCTCTCCCTCGTTTCCCTCCCTGTTCCTCGTTTCCCTCTCTCTCCCTCGTTTCCCTCTCTCTCCCTCGTTTCCCTCGCTCTCCCTCGTTTCCCTCGCTCTCCCCGTTTCCCTCGCTCTCCCCGTTTCCCTCGCTCTCCCCCGTTTCCCCCTCTCTCCCCCGTTTCCCTCGCTCTCCCCCTTTTCCCCCTCTCTCCCCCGTTTCCCTCGCTCTCCCCCTTTTCCCTCGCTCTCCCCCGTTTCCCCCTCTCTCCCCCGTTTCCCTCCCTCTCCCTCGTTTCCCCACCTCTCCCTCGTTTCCCCACCTCTCCCTCGTTTACCTCCCTCTCCCTCGTTTCCCTCCCTCTCCGTCATTTCCGTCTCTCTCCCTCGTTTCCCCCTCTCTCCGTGGTTTCCCTCTCTCTCCGTGGTTTCCCTCTCTCTCCGTCGTTTCCCTCTCTCTCCCCCGTTTCCCCCCTCTCTCCCCCGTGTCCCCCTATCTCCCCCGTGTCCCCCTCTCTCCCCCGTGTCCCCCTCTCTCCCCCGTGTCCCCCTCTCTCCCCCGTGTCCCCCTCTCTCCCCCGTGTCCCCCTCTCTCCCCCGTGTCCCCCGTGTCCCCCGTGTCCCCCTCTCTCCCCCGTGTCCCCCTCTCTCCCCCGTGTCCCCCTCTCTCCCCCGTGTCCCCCTCTCTCCCCCGTGTCCCCCCCTCTCCCCCGTGTCCCCCCCTCTCCCCCGTGTCTCCCCCGTGTCCCCCCCTCTCCCCCGTGTCCCCCCCTCTCCCCCGTGTCCCCCCCTCTCCCCCGTGTCCCCCTCTCTCCCCCGTTTCCCCCTTCCTCCTCCGTTTCCCCCTCTCTCCTCCGTTTCCCCCTCTCTCCTCCGTTTCCCTCGCTCTCCCCCCGTTTCCCTCCCGCTCCCACCGTTTCCCTCCCGCTCCCCCGTTTCCCCCTCTCTCCCCCGTTTCCCCCCTCTCTCCCCCGTTTCCCCCTCTCTCCCCCGTTTCCCCCTCTCTCCCTCGTTTCCCCCTCTCTCCCTCGCTTTCCCTCGCTCTCCCTCGCTTTCCCTCGCTCTCCCTCGCTTTCCCTCGCTCTCCCTCGTTTCCCTCGCTTTCCCCCGTTTCCCTCGCTTTCCCTCGTTCTCCCTCGTTTCCCTCGCTCTCCCCGTTTCCCTCGCTCTCCCCGTTTCCCTCGCTCTCCCCCGTTTGCCTCGCTTTCCCCCGTTTCCCTCTCCCTCGCTTTCCCTCGCTTTCCCTCGCTCTCCCTCGTTTCCCTCCCTCTCCCTCGTTTCCCTCCCTCTCCCTCGTTTCCCTCTCTCTCCCTCGTTTCCCTCTCTCTCCCTCGTTTCCCTCTCTCTCCCTCGTTTCCCCCTCTCTCCGTGGTTTCCCTCTCTCTCCGTCGTTTCCCTCTCTCTCCCCCGTTTCCCCCTCTCTCCCCCGTTTCCCCCTCTCTCCCCCTTTTCCCTCGCTCTCCCCCTTTTCCCTCGCTCTCCCCCTTTTCCCTCGCTCTCCCCCGTTTCCCCCTCTCTCCCCCGTTTCCCCCTCTCTCCCCCGTTTCCCCCTCTCTCCCCCGTGTCCCCCTCTCTCCCCCGTGTCCCCCTCTCTCCCCCGTGTCCCCCTCTCTCCCCCGTGTCCCCCTCTCTCCCCCGTGTCCCCCTCTCTCCCCCGTGTCCCCCTCTCTCCCCCGTTTCCCCCTCTCTCCTCCGTTTCCCCCTTTCTCCTCCGTTTCCCTCGCTCTCCCCCGTTTCCCTCGCTCTCCCCCGTTTCCCTCCCGCTCCCTCGTTTCCCTCCCGCTCCCCCGTTTCCCCCTCTCTCCCCCGTTTCCCCCTCTCTCCCCCGTTTCCCCCTCTCTCCCTCGTTTCCCCCTCTCTCCCTCTCTCCCTCGTTTCTCCCTCTCTCCCTCGTTTCCCCCTCTCTCCCTCGCTTCCCTCTCTCTCCCTCGTTTCCCTCGCTCTCCCTCGTTTCCCCCTCTCTCCCTCGCTTCCCTCTCTCTCCCTCGTTTCCCTCGCTCTCCCTCGTTTCCCTCGCTTTCCCTCGTTTCCCTCGCTCTCCCCGTTTCCCTCGCTCTCCCCGTTTCCCTCGCTCTCCCCGTTTCCCTCGCTCTCCCCGTTTCCCTCGCTCTCCCCGTTTCCCTCGCTCTCCCCCGTTTGACTCGCTTTCCCTCGTTTCCGTCTCTCTCCCTCGCTTTCCCTCGCTTTCCCTCGCTCTCCCTCGTTTCACTCTCTCTCCCTCGTTTCCCTCCCTCTCCCTCGTTTCCCTCCCTCTCCCTCGTTTCCCTCTCTCTCCCTCGTTTCCCTCTCTCTCCCTCATTTCCCTCTCTCTCCCTCGTTTCCCTCTCTCTCCCTCGTTTCCCTCTCTCTCCCTCGTTTCCCTCTCTCTCCCTCGTTTCCCTCTCCCTCGTTTCCCTCTCTCTCCGTGGTTTCCCTCTCTCTCCCTGGTTTCACGCTCTCTCCCTCGTTTCCCTCTCTCTCCCTCGTTTCCCTCTCTCTCCCTCGTTTCCCTCTCTCTCCCTCGTTTCCCTCTCCCTCCCTCGTTTCCCTCTCCCTCCCTCGTTTCCCTCTCTCTCCCTCGTTTCCCTCTCCCTCGTTTCCCTCTCCCTCGTTTCCCTCTCCCTCGTTTCCCTCTCCCTCGTTTCCCTCTCCCTCGTTTCCCCCTCTCTCCGTGGTTTCCCTCTCCCTCGTTTCCCTCTCCCTCGTTTCCCTCTCTCTCCGTGGTTTCCCCCTCTCCCTCGTTTCCCTCTCTCTCCGTGGTTTCCCCCTCTCTCCCTCGTTTCCCTCTCTCTCTGTGGTTTCCCCCTCTCTCCGTGGTTTCCCCCTCTCTCCGTGGTTTCCCCCTCTCTCCGTGGTTTCCCTCTCCCTCCCTCGTTTCCCTCTCCCTCCCTCGTTTCCCTCTCCCTCCCTCGTTTCCCTCTCCCTCCCTCGTTTCCCTCTCCCTCCGTCGTTTCCCTCTCTCTCCGTGGTTTCCCACTCCCTCGTTTCCCTCTCCCTCGTTTCCCTCTCCCTCGTTTCCCTCTCCCTCGTTTCCCTCTCCCTCGTTTCCCTCTCCCTCCGTAGTTTCCCTCTCTCTCCGTCGTTTCCCTCTCTCTCCGTCGTTTCCCTCTCTCTCCGTCGTTTCCCTCTCTCTCCCTCGTTTCCCTCTCTCTCCCTCGTTTCCCTCTCTCTCCCTCGTTTCCCTCTCTCTCCCTCGTTTCCCCCCTCTCCCTCGTTTCCCTCTCCCTCCCTCGTTTCCCTCTCCCTGCCTCGTTTCCCTCTCCCTCCCTCGTTTCTCTCTCCCTCCCCCGTTTCCCTCTCTCTCCCCCGTTTCCCTCTCTCTCCCCCGTTTCCCTCTCTCTCCCCCGTTTCCCTCTCTCTCCCCCGTTTCCCCTCTCTCTGCCCCGTTTCCCTCTCTCTCCTCCGTTTCCCTCTCCCTCGTTTCCCTCTCCCTCCCTCGTTTCCCTCTCCCTCCCTCGTTTCCCTCTCCCTCCCTCGTTTCCCTCTCCCTCCGTCATTCCCCTCTCTCTCCCCCTTTTCCCTCTCTCTCCCCGGTTTCCCTCTCTCTCCCCGGTTTCCCTCTCTCTCCCCCGTTTCCCTCTCTCTGCCCCGTTTCCCTCTCTCTGCCCCGTTTCCCTCTCTCTGCCCCGTTTCCCTCTCTCTGCCCCGTTTCCCTCTCTCTGCCCCGTTTCCCTCTCTCTCCCCCGTTTCCCTCTCCCTCCCTCGTTTCCCTCTCCCTCCGTCGTTTCCCTCTCTCTCCCCCTTTTCCCTCTCTCTCCCCGGTTTCCCTCTCTCTCCCCGGTTTCCCTCTCTCTCCCCGGGTTTCCCTCTCTCCCCCGTTTCCCCCTCTCTCCCCCGTTTCCCCCTCTCTCCCCCGTTTCCCCCTCTCTCCCCCGTTTCCCCCTCTCTCCCCCGTTTCCCTCGCTCTCCCCCTTTTCCCCCTCTCTCCCCCGTTTCCCTCGCTCTCCCCCTTTTCCCTCGCTCTCCCCCGTTTCCCCCTCGCTCCCCCCGTTTCCCCTCGCTCCCCCCGTTTCCCTCGCTCTCCCTCGTTTCCCTCTCTCTCCCTCGTTTCCCTCCCTCTCCCTCGTTTCCCTCCCTCGTTTCCCTCTCTCTCCCTCCCTCGTTTCCCTCTCTCTCCCTCGTTTCCCTCTCTCTCCCTCGTTTCCCTCTCTCTCCCTCGTTTCCCTCTCTCTCCGTGGTTTCCCTCTCTCTCCGTCGTTTCCGTCTCTCTCCCTCGTTTCCCTCTCTCTCCCCCGTTTCCCTCTCTCTCCCTCGTTTCCCTCTCTCTCCCCCGTTTCCCTCTCTCTCCCCCGTTTCCCTCTCTCTCCCCCGTTTCCCTCTCTCTCCCCCGTTTCCCTCTCTCTCCCCCGTTTCCCTCTCTCTCCCCCGTTTCCCCCTCTCTCCCCCGTTTCCCCCTCTCCGCCGTTTCCCCCTCTCTCCGCCGTGTCCCCCTCTCTCCGCCGTGTCCCCCTCTCTCCCCCGTGTCCCCCTCTCTCCCCCGTGTCCCCCTCTCTCCCCCGTGTCCCCCTCTCTCCCCCGTGTCCCCCGTGTCCCCCTCTCTCCCCCGTGTCCCCCTCTCTCCCCCGTGTCCCCCTCTCTCCCTCGTTTCCCCCTCTCTCCCTCGCTTTCCCTCGCTCTCCCTCGTTTCCCTCGCTTTCCCTCGCTCTCCCCGTTTCCCTCGCTCTCCCCGTTTCCCTCGCTCTCCCCGTTTCCCTCGCTCTCCCCCGTTTGCCTCGCTTTCCCCCGTTTCCCTCTCTCTCCCTCGCTTTCCCTCGTTTTCCCTCGCTCTCCCTCGTTTCCCTCTCTCTCCCTCGTTTCCCTCCCTCTCCCTCGTTTCCCTCCCTCTCCCTCGTTTCCCTCTCTCTCCCTCGTTTCCCTCTCTCTCCGTGGTTTCCCTCTCTCTCCGTGGTTTCCCTCTCTCTCCGTGGTTTCCCTCTCTCTCCGTCGTTTCCGTCTCTCTCCGTGGTTTCCCCCTCTCTCCGTGGTTTCCCTCTCTCTCCGTCGTTTCCCCCTCTCTCCCCCGTTTCCCCCTCTCTCCCCCGTTTCCCCCTCTCTCCCCCGTTTCCCCCGCTCTCGCCCTTTTCCCTCGCTCTCCCCCTTTTCCCTCGCTCTCCCCCTTTTCCCTCGCTCTCCCCCTTTTCCCTCGCTCTCCCCCTTTTCCCTCGCTCTCCCCCGTTTCCCCCCCTCTCCCCCGTTTCCCCCTCTCTCCCCCGTTTCCCCCCCTCTCCCCCGTTTCCCCCCTCTCTCCCCCGTTTCCCCCTCTCTCCCCCGTTTCCCCCTCTCTCCCCCCGTTTCCCCCGCTCTCGCCCTTTTCCCTCGCTCTCCCCCTTTTCCCTCGCTCTCCCCCTTTTCCCTCGCTCTCCCCCCTTTTCCCTCGCTCTCCCCCCTTTTCCCTCGCTCTCCCCCGTTTCCCCCCCTCTCCCCCGTTTCCCCCACTCTCCCCCGTTTCCCCCCCTCTCCCCCGTTTCCCCCTCTCTCCTCCGTTTCCCCCTTCCTCCTCCGTTTCCCTCGCTCTCCCCCCGTTTCCCTCCCGCTCCCTCGTTTCCCTCCCGCTCCCCCGTTTCCCCCTCTCTCCCCCGTTTCCCCCTCTCTCCCCCGTTTCCCCCTCTCTCCCCCGTTTCCCCCTCTCTCCCTCGTTTCCCCCTCTCTCCCTCGTTTCCCCCTCTCTCCCTCGTTTCCCCCTCTCTCCCTCGCTTCCCCCTCTCTCCCTCGCTTCCCCCTCTCTCCCTCGCTTCCCTCTCTCTCCCTCGCTTTCCCTCGCTCTCCCCTCGCTTTCCCTCGCTCTCCCCCGTTTCCCTCGCTTTCCCTCGCTCTCCCCGTTTCTCTCGCTCTCCCCGTTTCCCTCGCTCTCCCCGTTTCCCTCGCTCTCCCCGTTTCCCTCGCTCTCCCCCGTTTGACTCGCTTTCCCTCGTTTCCGTCTCTCTCCCTCGCTTTCCCTCGCTCTCCCTCGTTTCACTCTCTCTCCCTCGTTTCCCTCCCTCTCCCTCGTTTCCCTCTCTCTCCCTCGTTTCCCTCTCTCTCCCTCGTTTCCCTCTCTCTCCCACGTTTCCCTCTCTCCCTCGTTTCCCTCTCCCTCGTTTCCCTCTCTCTCCGTGGTTTCCCTCTCTCTCCCTCGTTTCCCTCTCTCTCCCTCGTTTCCCTCTCTCTCCCTCGTTTCCCTCTCTCTCCCTCGTTTCCCTCTCTCTCCCTCGTTTCCCTCTCCCTCCCTCGTTTCCCTCTCTCTCCCTCGTTTCCCTCTCTCTCCCTCGTTTCCCTCTCTCTCCCTCGTTTCCCTCTATCTCCCTCGTTTCCCTCTCTCTCCCTCGTTTCCCTCTCTCTCTCCCTCGTTTCCCTCTCTCTCCCTCGTTTCCCTCTCCCTCGTTTCCCTCTCTCTCCGTGGTTTCCCTCTCTCTCCCCTGGTTTCACTCTCTCTCCCTCGTTTCCCTCTCTCTCCCTCGTTTCCCTCTCTCTCCCTCGTTTCCCTCTCTCTCCCTCGTTTCCCTCTCCCTCCCTCGTTTCCCTCTCCCTCCCTCGTTTCCCTCTCTCTCCCTCGTTTCCCTCTCCCTCGTTTCCCTCTCCCTCGTTTCCCTCTCCCTCGTTTCCCTCTCCCTCGTTTCCCTCTCCCTCGTTTCCCTCTCCCTCGTTTCCCTCTCCCTCGTTTCCCTCTCCCTCGTTTCCCCCCTCTCTCCGTGGTTTCCCTCTCCCTCGTTTCCCTCTCCCTCGTTTCCCTCTCTCTCCGTGGTTTCCCCCTCTCTCCCTCGTTTCCCTCTCTCTCTGTGGTTTCCCCCTCTCTCCGTGGTTTCCCCCTCTCTCCGTGGTTTCCCCCTCTCTCCGTGGTTTCCCTCTCCCTCGTTTCGCTCTCCCTCCCTCGTTTTCCTCTCCCTCCCTCGTTTCCCTCTCCCTCCCTCGTTTCCCTCTCCCTCCCTCGTTTCCCTCTCCCTCCCTCGTTTCCCTCTCCCTCCGTCGTTTCCCTCTCTCCTCCGTCGTTTCCCTCTCTCTCCGTGGTTTCCCACTCCCTCGTTTCCCCTCTCCCTCGTTTCCCTCTCCCTCGTTTCCCTCTCCCTCGTTTCCCTCTCCCTCGTTTCCCTCTCCCTCCGTAGTTTCCCTCTCTCTCCATAGTTTCCCTCTCTCTCCGTCGTTTCCCTCTCTCTCCCTCGTTTCCCTCTCTCTCCCTCGTTTCCCTCTCTCTCCCTCGTTTCCCTCTCCCTCCCTCGTTTCCCTCTCCCTGCCTCGTTTCCCTCTCCCTCCCTCGTTTCTCTCTCCCTCCCCCGTTTCCCTCTCTCTCCCCCGTTTCCCTCTCTCTCCCCCGTTTCCCTCTCTCTCCCCCGTTTCCCTCTCTCTCCCCCGTTTCCCTCTCTCTGCCCCGTTTCCCTCTCTCTCCTCCGTTTCCCTCTCCCTCGTTTCCCTCTCCCTCCCTCGTTTCCCTCTCCCTCCCTCGTTTCCCTCTCCCTCCGTCATTCCCCTCTCTCTCCCCCTTTTCCCTCTCTCTCCCCGGTTTCCCTCTCTCTCCCCGGTTTCCCTCTCTCCCCCGTTTCCCCCTCTCTCCCCCGTTTCCCCCTCTCTCCCCCGTTTCCCCCTCTCTCCCCCGTTTCCCCCCTCTCTCCCCCGTTTCCCTCGCTCTCCCCCTTTTCCCCCTCTCTCCCCCGTTTCCCTCGCTCTCCCCCTTTTCCCTCGCTCTCCCCCGTTTCCCCCTCGCTCCCCCGTTTCCCCTCGCTCCCCCCGTTTCCCTCGCTCTCCCTCGTTTCCCTCTCTCTCCCTCGTTTCCCTCCCTCTCCCTCGTTTCCCTCTCTCTCCCTCGTTTCCCTCTCTCTCCGTCGTTTCCGTCTCTCTCCCTCGTTTCCCTCTCTCTCCCCCGTTTCCCTCTCTCTCCCCCGTTTCCCCCTCTCTCCCCCGTTTCCCCCTCTCTCCCCCGTTTCCCCCTCTCTCCCCCGTTTCCCCCTCTCTCCCCCGTTTCCCCCTCTCTCCCCCCGTTTCCCCCTCTCCGCCGTGTCCCCCTCTCTCCCCCGTGTCCCCCTCTCTCCCCCGTGTCCCCCTCTCTCCCCCGTGTCCCCCGTGTCCCCCTCTCTCCCCCGTGTCCCCCTCTCTCCCCCGTGTCCCCCTCTCTCCCTCGTTTCCCCCTCTCTCCCTCGCTTTCCCTCGCTCTCCCTCGTTTCCCTCGCTTTCCCTCGTTCTCCCTCGTTTCCCTCGCTCTCCCCGTTTCCCTCGCTCTCCCCGTTTCCCTCGCTCTCCCCGTTTCCCTCGCTCTCCCCGTTTCCCTCGCTCTCCCCCGTTTGCCTCGCTTTCCCCCGTTTCCCTCTCTCTCCCTCGCTTTCCCTCGTTTTCCCTCGCTCTCCCTCGTTTCCCTCCCTCTCCCTCGTTTCCCTCTCTCTCCCTCGTTTCCCTCTCTCTCCGTGGTTTCCCTCTCTCTCCGTGGTTTCCCTCTCTCTCCGTCGTTTCCGTCTCTCTCCGTGGTTTCCCCCTCTCTCCGTGGTTTCCCCCTCTCTCCCCCGTTTCCCCCTCTCTCCCCCGTTTCCCCCGCTCTCCCCCTTTTCCCTCGCTCTCCCCCTTTTCCCTCGCTCTCCCCCCTTTTCCCTCGCTCTCCCCCCTTTTCCCCCTCTCTCCCCCGTTTCCCCCTCTCTCCCCCGTTTCCCCCTCTCCCCCGTTTCCCCCCCTCTCCCCCGTTTCCCCCCCTCTCCCCCGTTTCCCCCCCTCTCCCCCGTGTCCCCCTCTCTCCCCCGTGTCCCCCTCTCTCCTCCGTTTCCCCCTTCCTCCTCCGTTTCCCTCGCTCTCCCCCGTTTCCCTCCCGCTCCCTCGTTTCCCTCCCGCTCCCCCGTTTCCCCCTCTCTCCCCCGTTTCCCCCTCTCTCCCCCGTTTCCCCCTCTCTCCCCCGTTTCCCCCCTCTCTCCCTCGTTTCCCCCTCTCTCCCTCGTTTCCCCCTCTCTCCCTCGTTTCCCCCTCTCTCCCTCGTTTCCCCCTCTCTCCCTCGCTTCCCTCTCTCTCCCTCGCTTTCCCTCGCTTTCCCTCGCTCTCCCCGTTTCCCTCGCTTTCCCTCGCTCTCCCCGTTTCCCTCGCTCTCCCCGTTTCCCTCGCTCTCCCCGTTTCCCTCGCTCTCCCCGTTTCCCTCGCTCTCCCCCGTTTCCCTCGCTCTCCCCCGTTTGACTCGCTTTCCCTCGTTTCCGTCTCTCTCCCTCGCTTTCCCTCGCTCTCCCTCGTTTCACTCTCTCTCCCTCGTTTCCCTCCCTCTCCCTCGTTTCCCTCTCTCTCCCTCGTTTCCCTCTCTCTCCCTCGTTTCCCTCTCTCTCCCACGTTTCCCTCTCTCTCCCTCGTTTCCCTCTCCCTCGTTTCCCTCTCTCTCCGTGGTTTCCCTCTCTCTCCCTGGTTTCTCTCTCTCTCCCTCGTTTCCCTCTCTCTCCCTCGTTTCCCTCTCTCTCCCTCGTTTCCCTCTCCCTCCCTCGTTTCCCTCTCCCTCCCTCGTTTCCCTCTCCCTCCCTCGTTTCCCTCTCCCTCGTTTCCCTCTCCCCCGTTTCCCCCTCTCTCCCCCGTTTCCCCCTCTCTCCCTCGCTTCCCTCTCTCTCCCTCGCTTCCCTCTCTCTCCCTCGCTTTCCCTCGCTCTCCCTCGCTTTCCCTCGCTCTCCCTCGTTTCCCTCGCTCTCCCCCGTTTCCCTCGCTTTCCCTCGCTCTCCCCGTTTCCCTCGCTCTCCCCCGTTTCCCTCGCTCTCCCCGTTTCCCTCGCTCTCCCCGTTTCCCTCGCTCTCCCCGTTTCCCTCGCTCTCCCCCGTTTGACTCGCTTTCCCTCGTTTCCGTCTCTCTCCCTCGCTTTCCCTCGCTTTCCCTCGCTCTCCCTCGTTTCACTCTCTCTCCCTCGTTTCCCTCCCTCTCCCTCGTTTCCCTCCCTCTCCCTCGTTTCCCTCTCTCTCCCTCGTTTCCCTCTCTCTCCCTCATTTCCCTCTCTCTCCCTCGTTTCCCTCTCTCTCCCTCGTTTCCCTCTCTCTCCCTCGTTTCCCTCTCCCTCGTTTCCCTCTCTCTCCGTGGTTTCCCTCTCTCTCCCTGGTTTCACTCTCTCTCCCTCGTTTCCCTCTCTCTCCCTCGTTTCCCTCTCTCTCCCTCGTTTCCCTCTCCCTCCCTCGTTTCCCTCTCCCTCCCTCGTTTCCCTCTCTCTCCCTCGTTTCCCTCTCCCTCGTTTCCCTCTCCCTCGTTTCCCTCTCCCTCGTTTCCCTCTCCCTCGTTTCCCTCTCCCTCGTTTCCCCCCTCTCTCCGTGGTTTCCCTCTCCCTCGTTTCCCTCTCCCTCGTTTCCCTCTCTCTCCGTGGTTTCCCTCTCTCTCCCTCGTTTCCCTCTCTCTCCCTCGTTTCCCTCTCTCTCCCTCGTTTCCCTCTCTCTCCCTCGTTTCCCTCTCCCTCCCTCGTTTCCCTCTCCCTCCCTCGTTTCCCTCTCCCTCGTTTCCCTCTCCCTCGTTTCCCCCTCTCTCCGTGGTTTCCCTCTCCCTCGTTTCCCTCTCCCTCGTTTCCCTCTCTCTCCGTGGTTTCCCCCTCTCTCCCTCGTTTCCCTCTCTCTCCCTCGTTTCCCTCTCTCTCCCTCGTTTCCCTCTCTCTCCCTCGTTTCCCTCTCTCTCCCTCGTTTCCCTCTCCCCCTCGTTTCCCTCTCCCTCGTTTCCCTCTCCCTCCCTCGTTTCCCTCTCCCTGCCTCGTTTCCCTCTCCCTCCCTCGTTTCTCTCTCCCTCCCTCGTTTCCCTCTCTCTCCCCCGTTTCCCTCTCTCTCCCCCGTTTCCCTCTCTCTCCCCCGTTTCCCTCTCTCTGCCCCGTTTCCCTCTCCTCCGTTTCCCTCTCCCTCGTTTCCCTCTCCCTCCCTCGTTTCCCTCTCCCTCCCTCGTTTCCCTCTCCCTCCGTCGTTTCCCTCTCTCTCCCCCTTTTCCCTCTCTCTCCCCGGTTTCCCTCTCTCTCCCCGGTTTCCCTCTCTCTCCCCCGTTTCCCTCTCTCTTCCCCGTTTCCCTCTCTCTCCTACGTTTCCCTCTCTCTCCCCCCGTTTCCCTCTCCCTCGTTTCCCTCTCCCTCCCTCGTTTCCCTCTCCCTCCCTCGTTTCCATCTCCCTCCCTCGTTTCCCTCTCCCTCCCTCGTTTCCATCTCCCTCCCTCGTTTCCCTCTCCCTCCGTCGTTTCCCTCTCTCTCCCCCTTTTCCCTCTCTCTCCCCGGTTTTCCCTCTCTCTCCCCGGTTTCCCTCTCTCTCCCCGGTTTCCCCCTCTCTCCCCCGTTTCCCCCTCTCTCCCCCGTTTCCCCTCTCTCCCCCCGTTTCCCCCTCTCTCCCCCGTTTCCCCCTCTCTCCCCCGTTTCCCCCTCTCTCCCCCGTTTCCCCCTCTCTCCCTCGTTTCCCTCCCTCTCCCTCGTTTCCCTCCCTCTCCCTCGTTTCCCTCCCTCTCCCTCGTTTCCCTCTCTCTCCCTCGTTTCCCTCTCTCTCCCTCGTTTCCCTCTCTCTCCCTCGTTTCCCTCTCCCTCCCTCGTTTCCCCCTCTCTCCGTGGTTTCCCCCCTCTCTCCGTGGTTTCCCTCTCCCTCCCTCGTTTCCCTCGCACTCCCTCGCTCTCCCTCTCTCTCCCTCGTTTCCCTCTCTCTCCCTCGTTTCCCTCTCTCTCCCTCTCTCTCCCTCGTTTCCCTCTCTCTCCGTGGTTTCCCTCTCTCTCCCCCGTTTCCCCCTCTCTCCCCCGTTTCCCCCCGCTCTCCCCCTTTTCCCTCGCTCTCCCCCTTTTCCCTCGCTCTCCCCCCTTTTCCCTCGCTCTCCCCCCTTTTCCCCCCTCTCTCCCCCGTTTCCCCCTCTCCCCCGTTTCCCCCCCTCTCCCCCGTTTCCCCCCCTCTCCCCCGTTTCCCCCCCTCTCCCCCGTTTCCCCCTCTCTCCCCCCGTGTCCCCTTCCTCCTCCGTTTCCCTCGCTCTCCCCGTTTCCCTCCCGCTCCCTCGTTTCCCTCCCGCTCCCCCGTTTCCCCCTCTCTCCCCCGTTTCCCCCTCTCTCCCCCGTTTCCCCCTCTCTCCCTCGTTTCCCCCTCTCTCCCTCGTTTCCCCCTCTCTCCCTCGTTTCCCCCTCTCTCCCTCGTTTCCCCCTCTCTCCCTCGTTTCCCCCTCTCTCCCTCGCTCTCCCTCGCTTTCCCTCGCTCTCCCCGTTTCCCTCGCTTTCCCTCGCTCTCCCCGTTTCCCTCGCTCTCCCCGTTTCCCTCGCTCTCCCCGTTTCCCTCGCTCTCCCCCCGTTTCCCTCGCTCTCCCCGTTTCCCTCGCTCTCCCCGTTTCCCTCGCTCTCCCCGTTTCCCTCGCTCTCCCCGTTTCCCTCGCTCTCCCCCGTTTGACTCGCTTTCCCTCGTTTCCGTCTCTCTCCCTCGCTTTCCCTCGCTCTCCCTCGTTTCACTCTCTCTCCCTCGTTTCCCTCCCTCTCCCTCGTTTCCCTCTCTCTCCCTCGTTTCCCTCTCTCTCCCTCGTTTCCCTCTCTCTCCCACGTTTCCCTCTCTCTCCCTCGTTTCCCTCTCCCTCGTTTCCCTCTCTCTCCGTGGTTTCCCTCTCTCTCCCTGGTTTCTCTCTCTCTCCCTCGTTTCCCTCTCTCTCCCTCGTTTCCCTCTCTCTCCCTCGTTTCCCTCTCTCTCCCTCGTTTCCCTCTCCCTCCCTCGTTTCCCTCTCCCTCCCTCGTTTCCCCTCTCCCTCCCTCGTTTCCCTCTCCCTCGTTTCCCTCTCCCCCGTTTCCCCCTCTCTCCCCCGTTTCCCCCTCTCTCCCCCGTTTCCCCCTCTCTCCCCCGTTTCCCCCTCTCTCCCTCGCTTCCCTCTCTCTCCCTCGCTTCCCTCTCTCTCCCTCGCTTTCCCTCGCTCTCCCTCGCTTTCCCTCGCTCTCCCTCGTTTCCCTCGCTCTCCCCCGTTTCCCTCGCTTTCCCTCGCTCTCCCCGTTTCCCTCGCTCTCCCCGTTTCCCTCGCTCTCCCCGTTTCCCTCGCTCTCCCCGTTTCCTCGCTCTCCCCCGTTTGACTCGCTTTCCCTCGTTTCCGTCTCTCTCCCTCGCTTTCCCTCGCTTTCCCTCGCTCTCCCTCGTTTCACTCTCTCTCCCTCGTTTCCCTCCCTCTCCCTCGTTTCCCTCCCTCTCCCTCGTTTCCCTCTCTCTCCCTCGTTTCCCTCTCTCTCCCTCGTTTCCCCTCTCTCTCCCTCGTTTCCCTCTCTCTCCCTCGTTTCCCTCTCTCTCCCTCGTTTCCCTCTCCCTCGTTTCCCTCTCTCTCCGTGGTTTCCCTCTCTCTCCCTGGTTTCCCTCTCTCTCCCTCGTTTCCCTCTCTCTCCCTCGTTTCCCTCTCTCTCCCTCGTTTCCCTCTCCCTCCCTCGTTTCCCTCTCCCTCCCTCGTTTCCCTCTCCCTCGTTTCCCTCTCCCTCGTTTCCCCCTCTCTCCGTGGTTTCCCTCTCCCTCGTTTCCCTCTCCCTCGTTTCCCTCTCTCTCCGTGGTTTCCCCCTCTCTCCCTCGTTTCCCTCTCTCTCCCTCGTTTCCCTCTCTCTCCCTCGTTTCCCTCTCTCTCCCTCGTTTCCCTCTCCCCCTCGTTTCCCTCTCCCTCGTTTCCCTCTCCCTCCCTCGTTTCCCTCTCCCTGCCTCGTTTCCCTCTCCCTCCCTCGTTTCTCTCTCCCTCCCTCGTTTCCCTCTCTCTCCCCCGTTTCCCTCTCTCTCCCCCGTTTCCCCTCTCTCTCCCCCGTTTCCCTCTCTCTGCCCCGTTTCCCTCTCTCTCCTCCGTTTCCCTCTCCCTCGTTTCCCTCTCCCTCCCTCGTTTCCCTCTCCCTCCCTCGTTTCCCTCTCCCTCCGTCGTTTCCCTCTCTCTCCCCCTTTTCCCTCTCTCTCCCCGGTTTCCCTCTCTCTCCCCGGTTTCCCTCTCTCTCCCCCGTTTCCCTCTCTCTTCCCCGTTTCCCTCTCTCTCCTACGTTTCCCTCTCTCTCCCCCCGTTTCCCTCTCCCTCGTTTCCCTCTCCCTCCCTCGTTTCCATCTCCCTCCCTCGTTTCCCTCTCCCTCCGTCGTTTCCCTCTCTCTCCCCCTTTTCCCTCTCTCTCCCCCGGTTTCCCTCTCTCTCCCCCGTTTCCCCCTCTCTCCCCCGTTTCCCCCCTCTCTCCCCCGTTCCCCCTCTCTCCCCCGTTTCCCCCTCTCTCCCCCGTTTCCCCCTCTCTCCCTCGTTTCCCTCCCTCTCCCTCGTTTCCCTCCCTCTCCCTCGTTTCCCTCCCTCTCCCTCGTTTCCCTCTCTCTCCCTCGTTTCCCTCTCTCTCCCTCGTTTCCCTCTCCCTCCCTCGTTTCCCCCTCTCTCCGTGGTTTCCCCCTCTCTCCGTGGTTTCCCTCTCCCTCCCTCGTTTCCCTCGCACTCCCTCGCTCTCCCTCTCTCTCCTCGTTTCCCTCTCTCTCCCTCGTTTCCCTCTCTCTCCCTCTCTCTCCCTCGTTTCCCTCTCTCTCCCTCGTTTCCCTCTCTCTCCCTCTCTCTCCCTCGTTTCCCTCTCTCTCCCTCGTTTCCCTCTCTCTCCGTGGTTTCCCTCTCTCTCCCTCGTTTCCCTCTCTCTCCCTCGTTTCCCCCTCTCTCCCCCGTTTCCCCCTCTCTCCCCCGTTTCCCCCCTCTCTCCCCCGTTTCCCCCTCTCTCCCCCGTTTCCCCCTCTCTCCGTGGTTTCCCTCTCTCTCCCTCGTTTCCCTCTCTCTCCTCGTTTCCCCCTCTCTCCCCCGTTTCCCCCTCTCTCCCCCGTTTCCCCCTCTCTCCCCCCGTTTCCCTCGCTCTCCCCCTTTTCCCCCTCTCTCCCCCCGTTTCCCTCGCTCTCCCCCTTTTCCCTCGCTCTCCCCCGTTTCCCCCTCTCTCCCCCGTTTCCCCTCGCTCCCCCGTTTCCCTCGCTCTCCCCTCGTTTCCCTCGCTCTCCCTCGTTTCCCTCTCTCTCCCCGGTTTCCCTCTCTCTCCCCGGTTTCCCTCTCTCTCCCCGGTTTCCCTCTCTCTCCCCGGTTTCCCTCTCTCTGCCGGTTTCCCTCTCTCTCCGTGGTTTCCCTCTCTCTCCCTCGTTTCCCTCGCTCTCCCCCTTTTCCCCCCGCTCTCCCCCTTTTCCCCCTCTCTCCCCCTTTCCCCCCGCTCTCCCCCGTTTGCCCCTCTCTCCCCCGTTTCCCCCTCTCTCCGTGGTTTCCCTCTCTCTCCCTCGTTTCCCCCTCTCTCCCTCGTTTCCCCCTCTCTCCCTCGTTTCCCCCTCGCTCCCTCGTTTCCCCCTCGCTCCCCCCCTCGCTCCCTCGTTCCCCCCTCGCTCCCTCGTTTCCCCCTCTCTCCCTCGTTTCCCTCTCGCTCCCTCGTTTCCCACGCTCTCCCCCGTTTCCCTCGCTCTCCCTCGTTTCCCTCGCTCTCCCTGGTTTCCCTCTCTCTCCCTGGTTTCCCTCTCTCTCCCTGGTTTCCCTCTCTCTCCCTGGTTTCCCTCTCTCTCCCTGGTTTCCCCCTCTCTCCGTGGTTTCCCTCTCCCTCCCTCGTTTCCCTCGCTCTCCCCTCGTTTCCCTCGCTCTCCCTCGTTTCCCTCGCTCTCCCTCGTTTCCCTCTCTCCCTGGTTTCCCTCTCTCTCCCTCGTTTCCCTCTCTCCCTGGTTTCCCTCTCTCTCCCTGGTTTCCCTCTCTCTCCCACGTATCCCCTCTCTCTCCGTGGTTTCACTCTCTCTCCCTCGTTTCCCTCTCTCTCCCTCGTTTCCCTCTCTCTCCCTCGTTTCCCTCTCTCTCCCTCGTTTCCCTCTCTCTCCCTCGTTTCCCTCTCCCTCCCTCGTTTCCCCCACTCTCCGTGGTTTCCCCCTCTCTCCGTAGTTTCCCTCTCCCTCCCTCGTTTCCCTCGCTCTCCCTCGCTCTCCCTCGCTCTCCCTCGTTTCCCTCGCTCTCCCTCGTTTCCTTCTCTCTCCCTGGTTTCCCTCTCTCTCCCTGGTTTCCCTCTCCCACGTTTCCCTCTCTCTCCCTGGTTTCCCTCTCTCTCCCCTCGTTTCCCTCTCTCTCCCTCGTTTCCCTCTCCCCTCCCTCGTTTCCCCCTCTCTCCGTGGTTTCCCCCTCTCTCCGTGGTTTCCCTCTCCGTCCCTCGTTTCCCTCGCTCTCCCTCGCTCTCCCTCTCTCTCCCTCATTTCCCTCGCTCTCCCTCTCTCTCCCTCGTTTCCCTCGCTCTCCCTCGCTCTCCCTCTCTCTCCCTCATTTCCCTCTCTCTCCCTCGTTTCCCCTCCCTCTCCCTTGTTTCCCTCTCTCTCCGTGGTTTCCCTCTCTCTCCCGTGGTTTCCCTCTCTCTCCGTGGTTTCCCTCTCTCTCCCTCGTTTCCCTCTCTCTCCCTCGTTTCCCTCTCTCTCCCTCGTTTCCCTCTCTCTCCCTCGTTTCCCCCTCTCTCCCTCGTTTCCCCCTCTCTCCGTGGTTTCCCCCTCTCTCCGTGTTTTCCCCCTCTCTCCGTGTTTTCCCCCGCTCTCCGTGGTTTCCCTCGCTCACCCCCCGTCTGCCTCGCTCACCCCCGTCTGCCTCGCTCACCCCCGTCTGCCTCGCTCACCCCCGTCTGCCTCGCTCACCCCCGTCTGCCTCGCTCACCCCCGTCTGCCTCGCTCTCCCCCGTCTGCCTCGCTCTCCCCCGTCTGCCTCGCTCTCCCCCGTCTGCCTCGCTCTCCCCCGTCTGCCTCGCTCTCCCCCGTCTGCCTCGCTCTCCCCCGTTTCCCCCTCTCTGCCGTTTCCCCCTCTCTCTGCCGTGTCCCCCTCTCTCTGCCGTGTCCCCCTCTCTCTGCCGTGTCCCCCTCTCTCTGCCGTGTCCCCCTCTCTCCCCCGTGTCCCCCTCTCTCCCCCGTGTCCCCCTCTCTCCCGTGTCCCCCTCTCTCCCCCGTGTCCCCCTCTCTCCCCCGTTACCCCCTCTCTCCCTGTCGTTTCCCTCTCTCTCCCTCGTTTCCCTCTCTCTCCTTCCTCTCCCTCGTTCCCCTCTCTCTACCTCGTTTCCCTCTCTCTCCCCCGTTTCCCTCTCTCTCCCCCGTTTCCCTCTCTCTCTCCCCGTTTCCCTCTCTCTCCCCCGTTTCCCTCTCTCTCCCCCGTTTCCCTCTCTCTCCCCCGTTTCCCTCTCTCTCCCCCGTTTCCCTCTCTCTCCCCCGTTTCCCTCCCTCTCCGTCGTTTCGCTCCCTCTCCCTGGTTTGCCTCCCTCTCCCTCGTTTCCCTCTCTCTCTCTCCCTCGTTTCCCTCTCTCCTCCCTCCCTCGTTTCCCTCTCTCTCCATGGTTTACCTCTCTCTCCCCCGTTTCCCTCGCTCTCCCTCGTTTCCCTCGCTCTCCCTCGTTTCCCTCGCTCTCCCTCGTTTGCCTCGCTCTCCCTCGTTTCCCCCCTCTCTCCCTGGTTTCCCTCTCCCTCCCTCGTTTCCCCTCTTCCTCCCTCGTTTCCCTCTCCCTCCCTCGTTTCCCTCTCCCTCCCTCGTTTCCCTCTCCCTCCCTCGTTTCCCTCTCCCTCCCTCGTTTCCCTCTCCCTCCCTCGTTTCCCTCCTCCCTCCCTCGTTTCCCTCTCCCTCCCTCGTTTCCCTCTCCCTCCCTCGTTTCCCTCTCCCTCCCTCGTTTCCCTCTCTCCCTGGTTTGCCTCCCTCTCCCTCGTTTCCCACTCTCTCTCTCTCCCTCGTTTTCCTCTCTCTCCCTCGTTTTCCTCTCTCTCCCTCGTTTCCCTCTCTCTCCCTCGTTTCCCTTGCTCTCCCTCGTTTCCCTCTCTCCCTGGTTTCCCTCTCTCTCCCTCTTTTCCCTCTCCCTCCCCTCGTTTCCCTCTCTCTCCCTGGTTTCCCTCTCTCTCCCTCGTTTCCCTCTCCCTCCCTCGTTTCCCTCTCCCTCCCTCGTTTCCCTCTCCCTCCCTCGTTTCCCTCTCCCTCCCTCGTTTCCCTCTCCCTCCCTCGTTTCCCTCTCCCTCCCTCGTTTCCCTCTCTCCCTGGTTTGCCTCCCTCTCCCTCGTTTCCCTCTCTCTCTCTCTCCCTCGTTTCCCTCTCTCTCCCTTGTTTCCCTCGCTCTCCCTTGTTTCCCTCTCTCCCTGGTTTCCCTCTCTCTCCCTCATTTCCCTCTCCCTCCCTCGTTTCCCTCTCTCTCCCTCGTTTCCCTCTCTCTCTCTCCCTCGTTTCCCTCTCTCTCTCTCCCTCGTTTCCCTCTCCCTCCCTCGTTTCCCTCTCCCTCCCTCGTTTCCCTCTCCCTCCCTCGTTTTCCTCTCTCTCTGTGGTTTCCCTCTCTCTCCCCTCGTTTCCCTCTCTCTCCCTCATTTCCCTCTCCCTCCCTCGTTTCCCTCTCTCTCCTGGTTTCCCTCTCTCTCCCTCGTTTCCCTCTCCCTCCCTCGTTTCCCTCTCCCTCCCTCGTTTTCCTCTCTCTCTGTGGTTTCCCTCTCTCTCTGTGGTTTCCCTCTCTCTCCCTCGTTTCCCTCTCTCTCCCTCGTTTCCCTCTCCCTCCCTCGTTTCCCTCTCTCTCCCTGGTTTCCCTTTCTCTCCCTCGTTTCCCTCTCCCTCCCTCGTTTCCCTCTCCCTCCCTCGTTTCCCTCTCCCTCCCTCGTTTCCCTCTCCCTCCCTCGTTTCCCTCTCCCTCCTCGTTTCCCTCTCCCTCCCTCGTTTCCCCCTCTCTCCGTGGTTTCCCCCTCTCTCCGTGGTTTCCCCCTCTCTCCGTGGTTTCCCTCGGTTTCCCTCGCTCTCCCTCGTTTCCCTCGTTTCCCTCGCTCTCCCTCGTTTCCCTCTCTCCCTGGTTTCTCTCTCTCTCCCTCGTTTCCCTCTCCCTCCCTCGTTTCCCCCCTCTCTCCCTCGTTTCCCCCGCTCTCCCCCGCCTGCCCCGCTCTCCCCCGCCTGCCCCGCTCTCCCCCGCCTGCCCCGCTCTCCCCCGCCTGCCCCGCTCGACCCCCTCTCCCCCGCTCGACCCCCTCTCCCCCGCTCGACCCCCTCTCCCCCGCTCGACCCCCCCCTCTCCATGTGTACAATCTCACCCTGTGCCTCACTCACTCTGTGTATACAATCTCATTCTGTGTGTGCAGTCTAACTGTTTCTCACTCTGTGTGTACAATCTCCCTCTTTGTCTCACTCTGTCCAATCTCACTCTGCGCCTCACTCTGTCCAATCTCACTCTGCGCCTCACTCTGTCCAATCGCTGCGCCTCACTCTGTGTTACTCCTCCTCCCCCCACAGTTTGACGGAGAGCCCGGTGACCATTTCCGGGAAGTGGTGTCTGGATTCTGCAGCTCCCAGTCCTTTGGCCTGCAATTAATTCGGAATAAGCAGCGGAAAGAGCAGCGATTCCAGTACTTCATGATGGTATGTCGGGAAGCAGGGGGTTTGGGGTGGTTAATTCAGTACAGACGAGAGCTGGGGATTAGACCTGGGTCTGTATGTGGAGCTCGGTATCACACCGGGGCTGGAATCTGAGTCAGAATGTCGTGGGTTCGAGCTCCGTTCCAGAGAGTTGGACAGAAAATCCCAGGCTCACTCCAGATGCAGTACTGAGGGAGTGCTGCACTGTCGGGGGTCAGAACTGAGGGAGCGCCGCACTGTCGGGGGTCAGTACTGAGGGAGTGCCGCACTGTCGGAGGGTCAGTACTGAGGGAGTGCTGCACTGTCGGAGGGTCAGTACTGAGGGAGCGCCGCACTGTCGGAGGGTCAGTACTGAGGGAGTGCTGCACTGTCGGGGGTCAGTACTGAGGGAGCGCCGCACTGTCGGGGGTCAGTACTGAGCGGAGTGCCGCACTGTCGGAGGGTCAGTACTGAGGGAGTGCCGCACTGTCGGAGGGTCAGTACTGAGGGAGTGCTGCACTGTCGGTGGGCCAGTACTGAGGGAGTGCTGCACTGTCGGTGGGCCAGTACTGAGGGAGTGCTGCACTGTCGGAGGGTCGGTACTGAGGGAGCGCCGCACTGTCGGAGGGTCAGTACTGAGGGAGTGCTGCACTGTCGGGGGTCAGTACTGAGGGAGTGCCGCACTGTCGGAGGGTCAGTACTGAGGGAGTGCCGCACTGTCGGAGGGTCAGTACTGAGGGAGTGCTGCACTGTCGGTGGGCCAGTACTGAGGGAGTGCTGCACTGTCGGTGGGCCAGTACTGAGGGAGTGCTGCACTGTCGGAGGGTCGGTACTGAGGGAGCGCCGCACTGTCGGAGGGTCAGTACTGAGGGAGTGCTGCACTGTCGGAGGGTCGGTACTGAGGGAGTGCTGCACTGTCGGAGGGTCGGTACTGAGGGAGTGCTGCACTGTCGGAGAGTCAGTACTGAGGGAGTGCCGCACTGTCGGAGGGCCGGTACTGAGGGAGCGCCGCACTGTCAGTGGGCCAGTACTGAGGGAGTGCTGCACTGTCGGAGGGTCAGTACTGAGGGAGTGCCGCACTGTCGGGGGGTCAGTACTGAGGGAGCGCCGCACTGTCGGAGGGTCAGTACTGAGGGAGCGCCGCACTGTCGGAGGGCCAGTCCTGAGGGAGTGCTGCACTGTCGGAGGGGCCGTCTTTCGCGTGAGAAGTTAAACCAAGGGTCCGTCTGCCCTCTCAGGTGGATGTACGAGATCACACGGCCACTATTACAAGACAAACAGGGGAAGCTCTCCTCAGCCAAATATTTATCCCTCAACCAACAATACTAAAAAACATTATCTGGTCATTTCTCACATCCCTGTTTGTGGGATCTTGCTGTGAGCACATTAGCTGCCATGTTTTCTACATTGCTGGAATTAAAGGAAATTAGTATTCGTAAAAAATATAGTGCTGGAGAAATTAATGGGACTGAAAGCTGATAAATCCCCAGGGCCTGATAATCTGCATCCCAGAGTACTAAAAGAGGCAGCCATGGAAATAGTGGATGCATTGGTTGTCATCTTCCAAAATTCTATCGATGACGGAATAGTTCCTGCAGATTGGAGGGTGGCAAATGTCACCCCACTATTTAAAAAAGGAGGGAGAGAGAAAACAGGGAATTACAGACCAGTTAGTCCAACATCAATAATAGGGAAAATGCTCGAGTCTGTTATAAAGGATGTGACAACAGGACACTTAGAAAATATCAACGGGATTAGACAAAGTCAGCATGGATTTATGAAAGGGAAATCGTGTTTGACAAACCTACTGGAGTTTTTTGAGGATGTAATGAGTAGATTAGGGAAGGAAGAACCAGTGGATGTGGTTTATTTAGATTTTCCAAAGGCCTTTGATGAAGTCGCACATCAGAGGTTAGTGTGCAAAATTAAAGCACATGGTATTGGGGGTAATATAGTGGCATGGATTGAAAATTGGTTAACAGACGGGAAACATAGAGGAAGAATAAATGGGTCTTTTTCAGGTTGGCTGGCTGTAACTAGTGGGGTACCGCAGGGATCAGTGCTTGGGCCCCAGCCATTCACAATATATATCAATGATTTGGATGAGGGAACCAAATGTAATATTTCCAAGTTTGCTGCGACACGAAACAAGGTGGGATCGTGAGTTGTGAGGAGGGTGCACAGAGGCTTCAAGGCGATTTAGACAAGTTGAGTGAGTGGGCAAATACATGGCAGATGCAGTATAATGTGGATAAATGTGAAGTTATCCACTTCGGAAGGAAAAACAGAAAGGCAGAGTATTATTTAAATGGTGATAGATTGGGGAATGTTGATGTACAAAGGGGACCTGGGTGTCCTTGCACACCAGTCACTGAAAGCAAACATGCAGGTGCAGCAAGCAGTTAGGAAGGCGAATGGTATGTTGGCCTTCATTGCAAGAGGATTTGAGTACAGGAGCAAGGATGTCTTACTGCAGTTATACAGGGCCTTGGTGAGACCACACCTGGAGTATTGTGTGCAGTTTTGGTCTCCTTACCTAAGAAAGGATATACTTGCCATAGAGGGAGTGCAGCGAAGGTTCACCAGACTGATCCCTGGGATGGCTGGGCTGTCATTTGAGGAGAGATTGGGTCGACTCGGCCTGTATTCACTCGAGTTTAGAAGAATATAACAAAAAAATTCTGACAGGGCAGGACAGACTGGATGCAGGGAGGATGCTTCCCCTGGCTGGGGGGATACAGAAAGAGGGGTCACAGTCTCAGGATTCGGGGTAGGACATTTAGGACTGAGATGAGGAGAAATTTCTTCACTCAGAGGGTGGTGAACCTGTGGAATTCTCTACCACAGAAGGCAGTGGAGGCCAAGTCACTGAATATATTTAAGAAGGAGCTGGATAGATTTCTAGACACAAAAGGCATCAAGGGGTACGGGGAGAGAGCGGGAATATGGTATTGAGATAGAGGATCAGCCATGATCATATTGAATGGCGGAGCAGGATCGAAGGGACGAATGGCCCACTCCTGCTCCTATTTTCTATGTTTGTATTAGAATGGTGACTACCCTTCAAGGAAGGACTTCATTGGCTTGTGAAGCTTTGGGACGTCCCAAGGTGGTGAAAGGGGCTGTTTAAATACACGTCGTTTCCCGCAGGAAGCAGAGAGGAACAGGGAATGTCGCAGACTTCAACTCAAAGATCTCCTCGTCTCGGAAATGCAGCGACTGACCAAGTATCCTCTCTTACTGGAGAATATCATCAAGTACACAGACGGTGAGAGAGTCCAGAGACTGTCCCGTGGGGTGAAGGGTCCCTGTTACTGTAAATTGGGGTATAGAGACTGTCCCGTGGGGTGAAGGGTCCCTGTTACTGTATATTGGGGTATAGAGACTGTCCCGTGGAGTGAAGGGTCCCTGTTACTGTATATTGGGGTATAGAGACTGTCCCGTGGGGTGAAGGGTCCCTGTTACTGTATATTGGGGTATAGAGACTGTCCAGTGGGGTGAAGGGTCCCTGTTACTGTATATTGGGGTATAGAGACTGTCCCGTGGGGTGAAGGGTCCCTGTTACTGTATATTGGGGTATAGAGACTGTCCCGTGGGGTGACGGGTCCCTGTTACTGTATATTGGGGTATAGAGACTGTCCCGTGGGGTGAAGGGTCCCTGTTACTGTATATTGGGGTATAGAGACTGTCCAGTGGGGTGAAGGGTCCCTGTTACTGTATATTGGGGTATAGAGACTGTCCCGTGGGGTGAAGGGTCCCTGTTACTGTATATTGGGGTATAGAGACTGTCCCGTGGGGTGACGGGTCCCTGTTACTGTATATTGGGGTATAGAGACTGTCCCGTGGGGTGACGGGTCCCTGTTACTGTATATTGGGGTATAGAGACTGTCCCGTGGGGTGAAGGGTCTCTTACTGTATATTGGGGTATAGAGACTGTCCCGTGGGGTGAAGGGTCCCTGTTACTGTATATTGGGGTATAGAGACTGTCCAGTGGGGTGAAGGGTCCCTGTTACTGTATATTGGGGTATAGAGACTGTCCCGTGGGGTGAAGGGTCCCTGTTACTGTATATTGGGGTATAGAGACTGTCCCGTGGAGTGAAGGGTCCCTGTTACTGTATATTGGGGTACAGAGACTGTCCCGTGGAGTGAAGGGTCCCTGTTACTGTATATTGGGGTATAGAGACTGTCCCGTGGGGTGAAGGGTCCCTGTTACTGTATATTGGGGTATAGAGACTGTCCCGTGGGGTGAAGGGTCCCTGTTACTGTATATTGGGGTATAGAGACTGTCCCGTGGGGTGAAGGGTCCCTGTTACTGTATATTGGGGTATAGAGACTGTCCCGTGGGGTGAAGGGTCCCTGTTACTGTATATTGGGGTATAGAGACTGTCCCGTGGGGTGAAGGGTCCCTGTTAATGTATATTGGGGTATAGAGACTGTCCCGTGGGGTGAAGGGTCCCTGTTACTGTATATTGGGGTATAGAGACTGTCCCGTGGGGTGAAGGGTCCCTGTTACTGTATATTGGGGTATAGAGACCGTCCCGTGGAGTGAAGGGTCCCTGTTACTGTATATTGGGGTATAGAGACCGTCCCGTGGGGTGAAGGGTCCCTGTTACTGTATATTGGGGTATAGAGACTGTCCCGTCGGGTGAAGGGTCCCTGTTACTGTATATTGGGGTATAGAGACTGTCCCGTGGGGTGAAGGGTCCCTGTTCCTGTATATTGGGGTACAGAGACTGTCCCGTGGGGTGAAGGGTCCCTGTTACTGTATATTGGGGTATAGAGACTGTCCCGTGGGGTGAAGGGTCCCTGTTACTGTATATTGGGGTATAGAGACTGTCCCGTGGGGTGAAGGGTCCCTGTTACTGTATATTGGGGTATAGAGACTGTCCCGTGGGGTGAAGGGTCCCTGTTACTGTATATTGGGGTATAGAGACTGTCCAGTGGGGTGAAGGGTCCCTGTTACTGGATATTGGGGTATAGAGACTGTCCCGTGGGGTGAAGGGTACCTGTTACTGTATATTGGGGTATAGAGACTGTCCCGTGGGGTGAAGGGTCCCTGTTACTGTATATTGGGGTATAGAGACTGTCCCGTGGGGTGAAGGGTCCCTGTTACTGTATATTGGGGTATAGAGACTGTCCCGTGGGGTGAAGGGTCCCTGTTACTGTATATTGGGGTATAGAGACTGTCCCGTGGAGTGAAGGGTCCCTGTTACTGTATATTGGGGTATAGAGACTGTCCCGTGGAGTGAAGGGTCCCTGTTACTGTATATTGGGGCATAGAGACTGTCCCGTGGGGTGAAGGGTCCCTGTTACTGTATATTGGGGTATAGAGACTGTCCCGTGGAGTGAAGGGTCCCTGTTACTGTATATTGGGGTATAGAGACTGTCCCGTGTGGTGAAGGGTCCCTGTTACTGTGTATTGGGGTACAGAGACTGTCCCGTGGGGTGAAGGGTCCCTGTTACTGTATATTGGGATATAGAGACTGTCCCGTGGGGTGAAGGGTCCCTGTTACTGTATATTGGGGTATAGAGACTGTCCCGTGGGGTGAAGGGTCCCTGTTACTGTATATTGGGGTATAGAGACTGTCCCGTGGGGTGAAGGGTCCCTGTTACTGTATATTGGGGTATAGAGACTGTCCCGTGGGGTGAAGGGTCCCTGTTACTGTATATTGGGGTATAGAGACTGTCCCGTGGAGTGAAGGGTCCCTGTTACTGTATATTGGGGTATAGAGACTGTCCCGTGGGGTGAAGGGTCCCTGTTACTGTATATTGGGGTATAGAGACTGTCCCGTGGAGTGAAGGGTCCCTGTTACTGTATATTGGGGTATAGAGACTGTCCCGTGGGGTGAAGGGTCCCTGTTACTGTATATTGGGGTATAGAGACTGTCCAGTGGGGTGAAGGGTCCCTGTTACTGTATATTGGGGTATAGAGACTGTCCCGTGGGGTGAAGGTTCCCTGTTACTGTATATTGGGGTATAGAGACTGTCCCGTGGGGTGAAGGGTCCCTGTTACTGTATATTGGGGTATAGAGACTGTCCTGTGGGGTGACGGGTCCCTGTTCCTGTATATTGGGGTACAGAGACTGTCCCGTGGGGTGAAGGGTCCCTGTTACTGTATATTGGGGTATAGAGACTGTCCCGTGGGGTGAAGGGTCCCTGTTACTGTATATTGGGGTATAGAGACTGTCCCGTGGGGTGAAGGGTCCCTGTTACTGCATATTGGGGTATGGAGACCGTCCCGTGGAGTGAAGGGTCCCTGTTACTGTATATTGGGGTATAGAGACCGTCCCGTGGGGTGAAGGGTCCCTGTTACTGTATATTGGGGTATAGAGACCGTCCCGTCGGGTGAAGGGTCCCTGTTACTGTATATTGGGGTATAGAGACTGTCCCGTGGGGTGAAGGGTCCCTGTTCCTGTATATTGGGGTACAGAGACTGTCCCGTGGGGTGAAGGGTCCCTGTTACTGTATATTGGGGTATAGAGACTGTCCCGTGGGGTGAAGGGTCCCTGTTACTGTATATTGGGGGAGAGACTGTCCCGTGGAGTGAAGGGTCACTGCTACTGTATATTGGGGTATAGAGACTGTCCCGTGGGGTGAAGGGTCCCTGTTACTGTATATTGGGGTATAGAGACCGTCCCGTGGAGTGAAGGGTCCCTGTTACTGTATATTGGGGAATAGAGACCGTCCCGTGGGGTGAAGGGTCCCTGTTGCTGTATATTGGGGTATAGAGACCGTCCCGTGGGGTGAAGGGTCCCTGTTACTGTATATTGGGGTACAGAGACTGTCCCTTGGGGTGAAGGGTCCCTGTTACTGTATATTGGGGTATCGAGACCGTCCCGTGGGGTGAAGGGTCCCTGTTACTGTATATTGGGATATAGAGACCGTCCCGTGGAGTGAAGGGTCCCTGTTACTGTATATTGGGGTATAGAGACTGTCCCGTGGAGTGAAGGGTCCCTGTTACTGTATATTGGGGTATAGAGACTGTCCCGTGGAGTGAAGGGTCCCTGTTACTGTATATTGGGGTATAGAGACTGTCCCGTGGAGTGAAGGGTCCCTGTTACTGTATATTGGGGCATAGAGACTGTCCCGTGGGGTGAAGGGTCCCTGTTACTGTATATTGGGGTATAGAGACTGTCCCGTGGAGTGAAGGGTCCCTGTTACTGTATATTGGGGTATAGAGACTGTCCCGTGTGGTGAAGGGTCCCTGTTACTGTGTATTGGGGTACAGAGACTGTCCCGTGGGGTGAAGGGTCCCTGTTACTGTATATTGGGATATAGAGACTGTCCCGTGGGGTGAAGGGTCCCTGTTACTGTATATTGGGGTATAGAGACTGTCCCGTGGGGTGAAGGGTCCCTGTTACTGTATATTGGGGTATAGAGACTGTCCCGTGGGGTGAAGGGTCCCTGTTACTGTATATTGGGGTATAGAGACTGTCCCGTGGGGTGAAGGGTCCCTGTTACTGTATATTGGGGTATAGAGACTGTCCCGTGGAGTGAAGGGTCCCTGTTACTGTATATTGGGGTATAGAGACTGTCCCGTGGGGTGAAGGGTCCCTGTTACTGTATATTGGGGTATAGAGACTGTCCCGTGGAGTGAAGGGTCCCTGTTACTGTATATTGGGGTATAGAGACTGTCCCGTGGGGTGAAGGGTCCCTGTTTCTGTATATTGGGGTATAGAGACTGTCCCGTGGAGTGAAGGGTCCCTGTTACTGTATATTGGGGTATAGAGACTGTCCCGTGGAGTGAAGGGTCCCTGTTACTGTATATTGGGGTATAGAGACTGTCCCGTGGGGTGAAGGGTCCCTGTTACTGTATATTGGGGTATAGAGACTGTCCCGTGGGGTGAAGGGTCCCTGTTACTGTATATTGGGGTATAGAGACTGTCCCGTGGAGTGAAGGGTCCCTGTTACTGTATATTGGGGTATAGAGACTGTCCCGTGGGGTGAAGGGTCCCTGTTACTGTATATTGGGGTATAGAGACTGTCCCGTGGGGTGAAGGGTCCCTGTTACTGTATATTGGGGTATAGAGACTGTCCCGTGGGGTGAAGGGTCCCTGTTACTGTATATTGGGGTATAGAGACTGTCCCGTGGAGTGAAGGGTCACTGCTACTGTATATTGGGGTATAGAGACTGTCCCGTGGGGTGAAGGGTCCCTGTTACTGTATATTGGGGTATAGAGATCGTCCCGTGGAGTGAAGGGTCCCTGTTACTGTATATTGGGGAAAAGAGACCGTCCCGTGGGGTGAAGGGTCCCTGTTACTGTATATTGGGGTAAAGAGACTGTCCCGTGGGGTGAAGGGTCCCTGTTACTGTATATTGGGGTATAGAGACTGTCCTGTGGGGTGAAGGGTCCCTGTTACTGTATATTGGGGTATAGAGACTGTCCCGTGGAGTGAAGGGTCCCTGTTACTGTATATTGGGGTATAGAGACTGTCCCGTGGAGTGAAGGGTCCCTGTTACTGTATATTGGGGTATAGAGACTGTCCCGTGGGGTGAAGGGTCCCTGTTTCTGTATATTGGGGTATAGAGACTGTCCCGTGGAGTGAAGGGTCCCTGTTACTGTATATTGGGGTATAGAGACTGTCCCGTGGAGTGAAGGGTCCCTGTTACTGTATATTGGGGTATAGAGACTGTCCCGTGGGGTGAAGGGTCCCTGTTACTGTATATTGGGGTATAGAGACTGTCCCGTGGGGTGAAGGGTCCCTGTTACTGTATATTGGGGTATAGAGACTGTCCTGTGGAGTGAAGGGTCCCTGTTACTGTATATTGGGGTATAGAGACTGTCCCGTGGGGTGAAGGGTCCCTGTTACTGTATATTGGGGTATAGAGACTGTCCCGTGGGGTGAAGGGTCCCTGTTACTGTATATTGGGGTATAGAGACTGTCCCGTGGGGTGAAGGGTCCCTGTTACTGTATATTGGGGTATAGAGACTGTCCCGTGGAGTGAAGGGTCACTGCTACTGTATATTGGGGTATAGAGACTGTCCCGTGGGGTGAAGGGTCCCTGTTACTGTATATTGGGGTATAGAGACCGTCCCGTGGAGTGAAGGGTCCCTGTTACTGTATATTGGGGAAAAGAGACCGTCCCGTGGGGTGAAGGGTCCCTGTTACTGTATATTGGGGTATAGAGACCGTCCCGTGGGGTGTAGGGTCCCTGTTACTGTATATTGGGGTACAGAGACTGTCCCTTGGGGTGAAGGGTCCCTGTTACTGTATATTGGGGTACAGAGACCGTCCCGTGGGGTGTAGGGTCCCTGTTACTGTATATTGGGGTATAGAGACCGTCCCGTGGAGTGAAGGGTCCCTGTTACTGTGTATTGGGGTATAGAGACCGTCCCGTGGAGTGAAGGGTCCCTGTTACTGTATATTGGGGTATAGAGACCGTCCCGTGGAGTGAAGGGTCCCTGTTACTGTATATTGGGGTATAGAGACTGTCCCGTGGAGTGAAGGGTCCCTGTTACTGTATATTGGGGCATAGAGACTGTCCCGTGGGGTGAAGGGTCCCTGTTACTGTATATTGGGGCATAGAGACTGTCCCGTGGAGTGAAGGGTCCCTGTTACTGTATATTGGGGTATAGAGACTGTCCCGTGTGGTGAAGGGTCTCTGTTACTGTATATTGGGGTATGGAGACAGTCCCGTGGGGTGAAGGGTCCCTGTTACTGTATATTGGGATATAGAGACTGTCCCGTGGGGTGAAGGGTCCCTGTTACTGTATATTGGGGTATAGAGACTGTCCCGTGGGGTGAAGGGTCCCTGTTACTGTATATTGGGGTATAGAGACTGTCCCGTGGGGTGAAGGGTCCCTCTTACTGTATATTGGGGTATAGAGACTGTCCCGTGGGGTGAAGGGTCCCTGTTACTGTATATTGGGGTACAGAGACTGTCCCGTGGGGTGAAGGGTCCCTGTTACTGTATATTGGGGGATAGAGACCGTCCCGTGGGGTGAAGGGTCCCTGTTACTGTATATTGGGGTATAGAGACTGTCCCGTGGAGTGAAGGGTCACTGCTACTGTATATTGGGGTATAGAGACTGTCCCGTGGGGTGAAGGGTCCCTGTTACTGTATATTGGGGTACAGAGACCGTCCCGTGGAGTGAAGGGTCCCTGTTACTGTATATTGGGGTATAGAGACCGTCCCGTGGGGTGAAGGGTCCCTGTTACTGTATATTGGGGTATAGAGACCGTCCCGTGGGGTGAAGGGTCCCTGTTACTGTATATTGGGGTACAGAGACTGTCCCTTGGGGTGAAGGGTCCCTGTTACTGTATATTGGGGTGCAGAGACCGTCCCGTGGGGTGAAGGGTCCCTGTTACTGTATATTGGGGTATAGAGACCGTCCCGTGGAGTGAAGGGTCCCTGTTACTGTGTATTGGGGTATAGAGACCGTCCCGTGGAGTGAAGGGTCCCTGTTACTGTATATTGGGGTATAGAGACCGTCCCGTGGGGTGAAGGGTCCCTGTTACTGTATATTGGGGTATAGAGACCGTCCCGTGGGGTGAAGGGTCCCTGTTACTGTATATTGGGGTACAGAGACTGTCCCTTGGGGTGAAGGGTCCCTGTTACTGTATATTGGGGTACAGAGACCGTCCCGTGGGGTGAAGGGTCCCTGTTACTGTATATTGGGGTATCGAGACCGTCCCGTGGAGTGAAGGGTCCCTGTTACTGTGTATTGGGGTATAGAGACCGTCCCGTGGAGTGAAGGGTCCCTGTTACTGTATATTGGGGTATAGAGACCGTCCCGTGGAGTGAAGGGTCCCTGTTACTGTATATTGGGGTATAGAGACTGTCCCGTGGAGTGAAGGGTCCCTGTTACTGTATATTGGGGTATAGAGACTGTCCCGTGGGGTGAAGGGTCCCTCTTACTGTATATTGGGGTATAGAGACTGTCCCGTGGGGTGAAGGGTCCCTGTTACTGTATATTGGGGTATAGAGACTGTCCCGTGGAGTGAAGGGTCCCTGTTACTGTATATTTGGGTATAGAGACTGTCCCGTGGAGTGAAGGGTCCCTGTTACTGTATATTGGGGTATAGAGACTGTCCCGTGGAGTGAAGGGTCCCTGTTACTGTATATTGGGGTATAGAGACTGTCCCGTGGGGTGAAGGGTCCCTGTTTCTGTATATTGGGGTATAGAGACTGTCCCGTGGAGTGAAGGGTCCCTGTTACTGTATATTGGGGTATAGAGACCGTCCCGTGGGGTGAAGGGTCCCTGTTACTGTATATTGGGGTATAGAGACCGTCCCGTCGGGTGAAGGGTCCCTGTTACTGTATATTGGGGTATAGAGACTGTCCCGTGGGGTGAAGGGTCCCTGTTCCTGTATATTGGGGTACAGAGACTGTCCCGTGGGGTGAAGGATCCCTGTTACTGTATATTGCGGTATAGAGACTGTCCCATGGGGTGAAGGGTCCCTGTTACTGTATATTGGGGGATAGAGACCGTCCCGTGGAGTGAAGGGTCCCTGTTACTGTATATTGGGGTATAGAGACCTTCCCGTGGGGTGAAGGGTCCCTGTTACTGTATATTGGGGTATAGAGACCGTCCCGTGGGGTGAAGGGTCCCTGTTACTGTATATTGGGGTATAGAGACCGTCCCGTGGGGTGAAGGGTCCCTGTTACTGTATATTGGGGTACAGAGACTGTCCCTTGGGGTGAAGGGTCCCTGTTACTGTATATTGGGGTATAGAGACCGTCCCGTGGGGTGAAGGGTCCCTGTTACTGTATATTGGGGTATAGAGACCGTCCCGTGGAGTGAAGGGTCCCTGTTACTGTATATTGGGGTATAGAGACTGTCCCGTGGAGTGAAGGGTCCCTGTTACTGTATATTGGGGTATAGAGACTGTCCCGTGGAGTGAAGGGTCCCTGTTACTGTATATTGGGGTATAGAGACTGTCCCGTGGAGTGAAGGGTCCCTGTTACTGTATATTGGGGCATAGAGACTGTCCCGTGGGGTGAAGGGTCCCTGTTACTGTATATTGGGGTATAGAGACTGTCCCGTGGAGTGAAGGGTCCCTGTTACTGTATATTGGGGTATAGAGACTGTCCCGTGTGGTGAAGGGTCCCTGTTACTGTGTATTGGGGTACAGAGACTGTCCCGTGGGGTGAAGGGTCCCTGTTACTGTATATTGGGATATAGAGACTGTCCCGTGGGGTGAAGGGTCCCTGTTACTGTATATTGGGGTATAGAGACTGTCCCGTGGGGTGAAGGGTCCCTGTTACTGTATATTGGGGTATAGAGACTGTCCTGTGGGGTGAAGGGTCCCTGTTACTGTATATTGGGGTATAGAGACTGTCCCGTGGGGTGAAGGGTCCCTGTTACTGTATATTGGGGTATAGAGACTGTCCCGTGGAGTGAAGGGTCCCTGTTACTGTATATTGGGGGATAGAGACTGTCCCGTGGGGTGAAGGGTCCCTGTGACTGTATATTGGGGTATAGAGACTGTCCCGTGGAGTGAAGGGTCCCTGTTACTGTATATTGGGGTATAGAGACTGTCCCGTGGGGTGAAGGGTCCCTGTTTCTGTATATTGGGGTATAGAGACTGTCCCGTGGAGTGAAGGGTCCCTGTTACTGTATATTGGGGTATAGAGACTGTCCCGTGGAGAGAAGGGTCCCTGTTACTGTATATTGGGGTATAGAGACTGTCCCGTGGGGTGAAGGGTCCCTGTTACTGTATATTGGGGTATAGAGACTGTCCCGTGGGGTGAAGGGTCCCTGTTGCTGTATATTGGGGTATAGAGACTGTCCCGTGGAGTGAAGGGTCCCTGTAACTGTATATTGGGGTATAGAGACTGTCCCGTGGGGTGAAGGGTCCCTGTTACTGTATATTGGGGTATAGAGACTGTCCCGTGGAGTGAAGGGTCACTGCTACTGTATATTGGGGTATAGAGACTGTCCCGTGGGGTGAAGGGTCCCTGTTACTGTATATTGGGGTATAGAGACCGTCCCGTGGAGTGAAGGGTCCCTGTTACTGTATATTGGGGTATAGAGACCGTCCCGTGGGGTGAAGGGTCCCTGTTACTGTATATTGGGGTATAGAGACCGTCCCGTGGGGTGAAGGGTCCCTGTTACTGTATATTGGGGTACAGAGACTGTCCCTTGGGGTGAAGGGTCCCTGTTACTGTATATTGGGGTACAGAGACCGTCCCGTGGAGTGAAGGGTCCCTGTTACTGTATATTGGGGTATAGAGACCGTCCCGTGGGGTGAAGGGTCCCTGTTACTGTATATTGGGGTATAGAGACCGTCCCGTGGGGTGAAGGGTCCCTGTTACTGTATATTGGGGTACAGAGACTGTCCCTTGGGGTGAAGGGTCCCTGTTACTGTACATTGGGGTACAGAGACCGTCCCGTGGGGTGAAGGGTCCCTGTTACTGTATATTGGGGTATAGAGACCGTCCCGTGGAGTGAAGGGTCCCTGTTACTGTATATTGGGGTATAGAGACCGTCCCGTGGAGTGAAGGGTCCCTGTTACTGTATATTGGGGTATAGAGACTGTCCCGTGGAGTGAAGGGTCCCTGTTACTGTATATTGGGGCATAGAGACTGTCCCGTGGGGTGAAGGGTCCCTGTTACTGTATATTGGGGCATAGAGACTGTCCCGTGGAGTGAAGGGTCCCTGTTACTGTATATTGGGGGATAGAGACTGTCCCGTGTGGTGAAGGGTCTCTGTTACTGTATATTGGGGTATGGAGACTGTCCCGTGGGGTGAAGGGTCCCTGTTACTGTATATTGGGGTATAGAGACTGTCCCGTGGGGTGAAGGGTCCCTGTTACTGTATATTGGGGTATAGAGACTGTCCCGTGGGGTGAAGGGTCCCTCTTACTGTATATTGGGGTATAGAGACTGTCCCGTGGGGTGAAGGGTCCCTGTTACTGTATATTGGGTTATAGAGACTGTCCCGTGGAGTGAAGGGTCCCTGTTACTGTATATTTGGGTATAGAGACTGTCCCGTGGGGTGAAGGGTCCCTGTTACTGTATATTGGGGTATAGAGACTGTCCCGTGGAGTGAAGGGTCCCTGTTACTGTATATTGGGGTATAGAGACTGTCCCGTGGGGTGAAGGGTCCCTGTTTCTGTGTATTGGGGTATAGAGACTGTCCCGTGGAGTGAAGGGTCCCTGTTACTGTATATTGGGGTATAGAGACTGTCCCGTGGAGTGAAGGGTCCCTGTTACTGTATATTGGGGTATAGAGACTGTCCCGTGGGGTGAAGGGTCCCTGTTACTGTATATTGGGGTATAGAGACTGTCCCGTGGGGTGAAGGGTCCCTGTTACTGTATATTGGGGTATAGAGACTGTCCCGTGGAGTGAAGGGTCCCTGTTACTGTATATTGGGGTATAGAGACTGTCCCGTGGGGTGAAGGGTCCCTGTTACTGTATATTGGGGGAAAAAGACTGTCCCGTGGGGTGAAGGGTCCCTGTTACTGTATATTGGGGTATAGAGACTGTCCCATGGGGTGAAGGGTCCCTGTCACTGTATATTGGGGTATAGAGACTGTCCCGTGGGGTGAAGGATCCCTGTTACTGTATATTGGGGTATAGAGACTGTCCCGTGGAGTGAAGGGTCCCTGTTACTGTATATTGGGGTATAGAGACTGTCCCGTGGGGTGAAGGGTCCCTGTTACTGTATATTGGGGTATAGAGACTGTCCCGTGGAGTGAAGGGTCCCTGTTACTGTATATTGGGGTATAGAGACTGTCCCGTGGGGTGAAGGGTCCCTGTTACTGTATATTGGGGTATAGAGACCGTCCCTTGGAGTGAAGGGTCCCTGTTACTGTATATTGGGGTATCGAGACCGTCCCGTGGGGTGAATGGTCCCTGTTACTGTATATTGGGGTATAGAGACTGTCCCGTGGGGTGAAGGGACCCTGTTACTGTATATTGGCGTGTCGAGACTGTCCCGTGGGGTGAAGGGTCCCTGTTACTGTATATTGGGGTATAGAGACTGTCCCGTGGGGTGAAGGGTCCCTGTAACTGTATATTGGGGTATAGAGACTGTCCCGTGGAGTGAAGGGTCCCTGTTACTGTATATTGGGTATAGAGACCGTCCCGTGGGGTGAAGGGTCCCTGTAACTGTATATTGGGGTACAGAGACTGTCCCGTGGAGTGAAGGGTCCCTGTTACTGTATATTGGGTATAGAGACCGTCCCGTGGGGTGAAGGGTCCCTGTAACTGTATATTGGGGTATAGAGACTGTCCCGTGGGGTGAAGGGTCCCTGTTACTGTATATTGGGGTACAGAGACTGTCCCGTGGGGTGAAGGGTCCCTGTTACTGTATATTGGGGTATAGAGACTGTCCCGTGGGGTGAAGGGTCCCTGTTACTGTATATTGGGGTATAGAGACTGTCCCGTGGAGTGAAGGGTCCCTGTTACTGTATATTGGGGTATAGAGACTGTCCCGTGGGGTGAAGGGTCCCTGTTACTGTATATTGGGGTATAGAGACTGTCCCGTGGGGTGAAGGGTCCCTGTTACTGTATATTGGGGTATAGAGACTGTCCCGTGGGGTGAAGGGTCCCTGTTACTGTATATTGGGGTATAGAGACCGTCCCGTGGAGTGAAGGGTCCCTGTTACTGTATATTGGGGTATAGAGACCGTCCCGTGGGGTGAAGGGTCCCTGTTACTGTATATTGGGGTATAGAGACTGTCCCGTCGGGTGAAGGGTCCCTGTTACTGTATATTGGGGTATAGAGACTGTCCCGTGGGGTGAAGGGTCCCTGTTCCTGTATATTGGGGTACAGAGACTGTCCCGTGGGGTGAAGGGTCCCTGTTACTGTATATTGGGGTATAGAGACTGTCCCGTGGGGTGAAGGGTCCCTGTTACTGTATATTGGGGTATAGAGACTGTCCCGTGGGGTGAAGGGTCCCTGTTACTGTATGTTGGGGTATAGAGACTGTCCCGTGGGGTGAAGGGTCCCTGTTACTGTATATTGGGGGAAAGAGACTGTCCAGTGGGGTGAAGGGTCCCTGTTACTGGATATTGGGGTATAGAGACTGTCCCGTGGGGTGAAGGGTACCTGTTACTGTATATTGGGGTATAGAGACTGTCCCGTGGGGTGAAGGGTCCCTGTTACTGTATATTGGGGTTTTGAGACTGTCCCGTGGGGTGAAGGGTCCCTGTTACTGTATATTGGGGTATAGAGACTGTCCCGTGGGGTGAAGGGTCCCTGTTACTGTATATTGGGGTATAGAGACTGTCCAGTGGGGTGAAGGGTCCCTGTTACTGTATATTGGGGTATAGAGACTGTCCCGTGGGGTGAAGGTTCCCTGTTACTGTATATTGGGGTATAGAGACTGTCCCGTGGGGTGAAGGGTCCCTGTTACTGTATATTGGGGTATAGAGACTGTCCCGTGGGGTGACGGGTCCCTGTTCCTGTATATTGGGGTACAGAGACTGTCCCGTGGGGTGAAGGGTCCCTGTTACTGTATATTGGGGTATAGAGACTGTCCCGTGGGGTGAAGGGTCCCTGTTACTGTATATTGGGGTATAGAGACTGTCCCGTGGGGTGAAGGGTCCCTGTTACTGCATATTGGGGTATAGAGACCGTCCCGTGGAGTGAAGGGTCCCTGTTACTGTATATTGGGGTATAGAGACCGTCCCGTGGGGTGAAGGGTCCCTGTTACTGTATATTGGGGTATAGAGACCGTCCCGTCGGGTGAAGGGTCCCTGTTACTGTATATTGGGGTATAGAGACTGTCCCGTGGGGTGAAGGGTCCCTGTTCCTGTATATTGGGGTACAGAGACTGTCCCGTGGGGTGAAGGGTCCCTGTTACTGTATATTGGGGTATAGAGACTGTCCCGTGGGGTGAAGGGTCCCTGTTACTGTATATTGGGGGAGAGACTGTCCCGTGGAGTGAAGGGTCACTGCTACTGTATATTGGGGTATAGAGACTGTCCCGTGGGGTGAAGGGTCCCTGTTACTGTATATTGGGGTATAGAGACCGTCCCGTGGAGTGAAGGGTCCCTGTTACTGTATATTGGGGAATAGAGACCGTCCCGTGGGGTGAAGGGTCCCTGTTGCTGTATATTGGGGTATAGAGACCGTCCCGTGGGGTGAAGGGTCCCTGTTACTGTATATTGGGGTACAGAGACTGTCCCTTGGGGTGAAGGGTCCCTGTTACTGTATATTGGGGTATAGAGACCGTCCCGTGGGGTGAAGGGTCCCTGTTACTGTATATTGGGGTATAGAGACCGTCCCGTGGAGTGAAGGGTCCCTGTTACTGTATATTGGGGTATAGAGACTGTCCCGTGGAGTGAAGGGTCCCTGTTACTGTATATTGGGGTATAGAGACTGTCCCGTGGAGTGAAGGGTCCCTGTTACTGTATATTGGGGTATAGAGACTGTCCCGTGGAGTGAAGGGTCCCTGTTACTGTATATTGGGGCATAGAGACTGTCCCGTGGGGTGAAGGGTCCCTGTTACTGTATATTGGGGTATAGAGACTGTCCCGTGGAGTGAAGGGTCCCTGTTACTGTATATTGGGGTATAGAGACTGTCCCGTGGAGAGAAGGGTCCCTGTTACTGTATATTGGGGTATAGAGACTGTCCCGTGGGGTGAAGGGTCCCTGTTACTGTATATTGGGGTATAGAGACTGTCCCGTGGGGTGAAGGGTCCCTGTTGCTGTATATTGGGGTATAGAGACTGTCCCGTGGAGTGAAGGGTCCCTGTAACTGTATATTGGGGTATAGAGACTGTCCCGTGGGGTGAAGGGTCCCTGTTACTGTATATTGGGGTATAGAGACTGTCCCGTGGAGTGAAGGGTCACTGCTACTGTATATTGGGGTATAGAGACTGTCCCGTGGGGTGAAGGGTCCCTGTTACTGTATATTGGGGTATAGAGACCGTCCCGTGGAGTGAAGGGTCCCTGTTACTGTATATTGGGGTATAGAGACCGTCCCGTGGGGTGAAGGGTCCCTGTTACTGTATATTGGGGTATAGAGACCGTCCCGTGGGGTGAAGGGTCCCTGTTACTGTATATTGGGGTACAGAGACTGTCCCTTGGGGTGAAGGGTCCCTGTTACTGTATATTGGGGTACAGAGACCGTCCCGTGGAGTGAAGGGTCCCTGTTACTGTATATTGGGGTATAGAGACCGTCCCGTGGGGTGAAGGGTCCCTGTTACTGTATATTGGGGTATAGAGACCGTCCCGTGGGGTGAAGGGTCCCTGTTACTGTATATTGGGGTACAGAGACTGTCCCTTGGGGTGAAGGGTCCCTGTTACTGTACATTGGGGTACAGAGACCGTCCCGTGGGGTGAAGGGTCCCTGTTACTGTATATTGGGGTATAGAGACCGTCCCGTGGAGTGAAGGGTCCCTGTTACTGTATATTGGGGTATAGAGACCGTCCCGTGGAGTGAAGGGTCCCTGTTACTGTATATTGGGGTATAGAGACTGTCCCGTGGAGTGAAGGGTCCCTGTTACTGTATATTGGGGCATAGAGACTGTCCCGTGGGGTGAAGGGTCCCTGTTACTGTATATTGGGGCATAGAGACTGTCCCGTGGAGTGAAGGGTCCCTGTTACTGTATATTGGGGGATAGAGACTGTCCCGTGTGGTGAAGGGTCTCTGTTACTGTATATTGGGGTATGGAGACTGTCCCGTGGGGTGAAGGGTCCCTGTTACTGTATATTGGGATATAGAGACTGTCCCGTGGGGTGAAGGGTCCCTGTTACTGTATATTGGGGTATAGAGACTGTCCCGTGGGGTGAAGGGTCCCTGTTACTGTATATTGGGGTATAGAGACTGTCCCGTGGGGTGAAGGGTCCCTCTTACTGTATATTGGGGTATAGAGACTGTCCCGTGGGGTGAAGGGTCCCTGTTACTGTATATTGGGTTATAGAGACTGTCCCGTGGAGTGAAGGGTCCCTGTTACTGTATATTTGGGTATAGAGACTGTCCCGTGGGGTGAAGGGTCCCTGTTCCTGTATATTGGGGTACAGAGACTGTCCCGTGGGGTGAAGGGTCCCTGTTACTGTATATTGGGGTATAGAGACTGTCCCGTGGGGTGAAGGGTCCCTGTTACTGTATATTGGGGTATAGAGACTGTCCCGTGGGGTGAAGGGTCCCTGTTACTGTATGTTGGGGTATAGAGACTGTCCCGTGGGGTGAAGGGTCCCTGTTACTGTATATTGGGGGAAAGAGACTGTCCAGTGGGGTGAAGGGTCCCTGTTACTGGATATTGGGGTATAGAGACTGTCCCGTGGGGTGAAGGGTACCTGTTACTGTATATTGGGGTATAGAGACTGTCCCGTGGGGTGAAGGGTCCCTGTTACTGTATATTGGGGTTTTGAGACTGTCCCGTGGGGTGAAGGGTCCCTGTTACTGTATATTGGGGTATAGAGACTGTCCCGTGGGGTGAAGGGTCCCTGTTACTGTATATTGGGGTATAGAGACTGTCCAGTGGGGTGAAGGGTCCCTGTTACTGTATATTGGGGTATAGAGACTGTCCCGTGGGGTGAAGGTTCCCTGTTACTGTATATTGGGGTATAGAGACTGTCCCGTGGGGTGAAGGGTCCCTGTTACTGTATATTGGGGTATAGAGACTGTCCCGTGGGGTGACGGGTCCCTGTTCCTGTATATTGGGGTACAGAGACTGTCCCGTGGGGTGAAGGGTCCCTGTTACTGTATATTGGGGTATAGAGACTGTCCCGTGGGGTGAAGGGTCCCTGTTACTGTATATTGGGGTATAGAGACTGTCCCGTGGGGTGAAGGGTCCCTGTTACTGCATATTGGGGTATAGAGACCGTCCCGTGGAGTGAAGGGTCCCTGTTACTGTATATTGGGGTATAGAGACCGTCCCGTGGGGTGAAGGGTCCCTGTTACTGTATATTGGGGTATAGAGACCGTCCCGTCGGGTGAAGGGTCCCTGTTACTGTATATTGGGGTATAGAGACTGTCCCGTGGGGTGAAGGGTCCCTGTTCCTGTATATTGGGGTACAGAGACTGTCCCGTGGGGTGAAGGGTCCCTGTTACTGTATATTGGGGTATAGAGACTGTCCCGTGGGGTGAAGGGTCCCTGTTACTGTATATTGGGGGAGAGACTGTCCCGTGGAGTGAAGGGTCACTGCTACTGTATATTGGGGTATAGAGACTGTCCCGTGGGGTGAAGGGTCCCTGTTACTGTATATTGGGGTATAGAGACCGTCCCGTGGAGTGAAGGGTCCCTGTTACTGTATATTGGGGAATAGAGACCGTCCCGTGGGGTGAAGGGTCCCTGTTGCTGTATATTGGGGTATAGAGACCGTCCCGTGGGGTGAAGGGTCCCTGTTACTGTATATTGGGGTACAGAGACTGTCCCTTGGGGTGAAGGGTCCCTGTTACTGTATATTGGGGTATAGAGACCGTCCCGTGGGGTGAAGGGTCCCTGTTACTGTATATTGGGGTATAGAGACCGTCCCGTGGAGTGAAGGGTCCCTGTTACTGTATATTGGGGTATAGAGACTGTCCCGTGGAGTGAAGGGTCCCTGTTACTGTATATTGGGGTATAGAGACTGTCCCGTGGAGTGAAGGGTCCCTGTTACTGTATATTGGGGTATAGAGACTGTCCCGTGGAGTGAAGGGTCCCTGTTACTGTATATTGGGGCATAGAGACTGTCCCGTGGGGTGAAGGGTCCCTGTTACTGTATATTGGGGTATAGAGACTGTCCCGTGGAGTGAAGGGTCCCTGTTACTGTATATTGGGGTATAGAGACTGTCCCGTGGAGAGAAGGGTCCCTGTTACTGTATATTGGGGTATAGAGACTGTCCCGTGGGGTGAAGGGTCCCTGTTACTGTATATTGGGGTATAGAGACTGTCCCGTGGGGTGAAGGGTCCCTGTTGCTGTATATTGGGGTATAGAGACTGTCCCGTGGAGTGAAGGGTCCCTGTAACTGTATATTGGGGTATAGAGACTGTCCCGTGGGGTGAAGGGTCCCTGTTACTGTATATTGGGGTATAGAGACTGTCCCGTGGAGTGAAGGGTCACTGCTACTGTATATTGGGGTATAGAGACTGTCCCGTGGGGTGAAGGGTCCCTGTTACTGTATATTGGGGTATAGAGACCGTCCCGTGGAGTGAAGGGTCCCTGTTACTGTATATTGGGGTATAGAGACCGTCCCGTGGGGTGAAGGGTCCCTGTTACTGTATATTGGGGTATAGAGACCGTCCCGTGGGGTGAAGGGTCCCTGTTACTGTATATTGGGGTACAGAGACTGTCCCTTGGGGTGAAGGGTCCCTGTTACTGTATATTGGGGTACAGAGACCGTCCCGTGGAGTGAAGGGTCCCTGTTACTGTATATTGGGGTATAGAGACCGTCCCGTGGGGTGAAGGGTCCCTGTTACTGTATATTGGGGTATAGAGACCGTCCCGTGGGGTGAAGGGTCCCTGTTACTGTATATTGGGGTACAGAGACTGTCCCTTGGGGTGAAGGGTCCCTGTTACTGTACATTGGGGTACAGAGACCGTCCCGTGGGGTGAAGGGTCCCTGTTACTGTATATTGGGGTATAGAGACCGTCCCGTGGAGTGAAGGGTCCCTGTTACTGTATATTGGGGTATAGAGACCGTCCCGTGGAGTGAAGGGTCCCTGTTACTGTATATTGGGGTATAGAGACTGTCCCGTGGAGTGAAGGGTCCCTGTTACTGTATATTGGGGCATAGAGACTGTCCCGTGGGGTGAAGGGTCCCTGTTACTGTATATTGGGGCATAGAGACTGTCCCGTGGAGTGAAGGGTCCCTGTTACTGTATATTGGGGGATAGAGACTGTCCCGTGTGGTGAAGGGTCTCTGTTACTGTATATTGGGGTATGGAGACTGTCCCGTGGGGTGAAGGGTCCCTGTTACTGTATATTGGGATATAGAGACTGTCCCGTGGGGTGAAGGGTCCCTGTTACTGTATATTGGGGTATAGAGACTGTCCCGTGGGGTGAAGGGTCCCTGTTACTGTATATTGGGGTATAGAGACTGTCCCGTGGGGTGAAGGGTCCCTCTTACTGTATATTGGGGTATAGAGACTGTCCCGTGGGGTGAAGGGTCCCTGTTACTGTATATTGGGTTATAGAGACTGTCCCGTGGAGTGAAGGGTCCCTGTTACTGTATATTTGGGTATAGAGACTGTCCCGTGGGGTGAAGGGTCCCTGTTACTGTATATTGGGGTATAGAGACTGTCCCGTGGAGTGAAGGGTCCCTGTTACTGTATATTGGGGTATAGAGACTGTCCCGTGGGGTGAAGGGTCCCTGTTTCTGTGTATTGGGGTATAGAGACTGTCCCGTGGAGTGAAGGGTCCCTGTTACTGTATATTGGGGTATAGAGACTGTCCCGTGGAGTGAAGGGTCCCTGTTACTGTATATTGGGGTATAGAGACTGTCCCGTGGGGTGAAGGGTCCCTGTTACTGTATATTGGGGTATAGAGACTGTCCCGTGGGGTGAAGGGTCCCTGTTACTGTATATTGGGGTATAGAGACTGTCCCGTGGAGTGAAGGGTCCCTGTTACTGTATATTGGGGTATAGAGACTGTCCCGTGGGGTGAAGGGTCCCTGTTACTGTATATTGGGGGAAAAAGACTGTCCCGTGGGGTGAAGGGTCCCTGTTACTGTATATTGGGGTATAGAGACTGTCCCATGGGGTGAAGGGTCCCTGTCACTGTATATTGGGGTATAGAGACTGTCCCGTGGGGTGAAGGATCCCTGTTACTGTATATTGGGGTATAGAGACTGTCCCGTGGAGTGAAGGGTCCCTGTTACTGTATATTGGGGTATAGAGACTGTCCCGTGGGGTGAAGGGTCCCTGTTACTGTATATTGGGGTATAGAGACTGTCCCGTGGAGTGAAGGGTCCCTGTTACTGTATATTGGGGTATAGAGACTGTCCCGTGGGGTGAAGGGTCCCTGTTACTGTATATTGGGGTATAGAGACCGTCCCTTGGAGTGAAGGGTCCCTGTTACTGTATATTGGGGTATCGAGACCGTCCCGTGGGGTGAATGGTCCCTGTTACTGTATATTGGGGTATAGAGACTGTCCCGTGGGGTGAAGGGACCCTGTTACTGTATATTGGCGTGTCGAGACTGTCCCGTGGGGTGAAGGGTCCCTGTTACTGTATATTGGGGTATAGAGACTGTCCCGTGGGGTGAAGGGTCCCTGTAACTGTATATTGGGGTATAGAGACTGTCCCGTGGAGTGAAGGGTCCCTGTTACTGTATATTGGGTATAGAGACCGTCCCGTGGGGTGAAGGGTCCCTGTAACTGTATATTGGGGTACAGAGACTGTCCCGTGGAGTGAAGGGTCCCTGTTACTGTATATTGGGTATAGAGACCGTCCCGTGGGGTGAAGGGTCCCTGTAACTGTATATTGGGGTATAGAGACTGTCCCGTGGGGTGAAGGGTCCCTGTTACTGTATATTGGGGTACAGAGACTGTCCCGTGGGGTGAAGGGTCCCTGTTACTGTATATTGGGGTATAGAGACTGTCCCGTGGGGTGAAGGGTCCCTGTTACTGTATATTGGGGTATAGAGACTGTCCCGTGGAGTGAAGGGTCCCTGTTACTGTATATTGGGGTATAGAGACTGTCCCGTGGGGTGAAGGGTCCCTGTTACTGTATATTGGGGTATAGAGACTGTCCCGTGGGGTGAAGGGTCCCTGTTACTGTATATTGGGGTATAGAGACTGTCCCGTGGGGTGAAGGGTCCCTGTTACTGTATATTGGGGTATAGAGACCGTCCCGTGGAGTGAAGGGTCCCTGTTACTGTATATTGGGGTATAGAGACCGTCCCGTGGGGTGAAGGGTCCCTGTTACTGTATATTGGGGTATAGAGACTGTCCCGTCGGGTGAAGGGTCCCTGTTACTGTATATTGGGGTATAGAGACTGTCCCGTGGGGTGAAGGGTCCCTGTTCCTGTATATTGGGGTACAGAGACTGTCCCGTGGGGTGAAGGGTCCCTGTTACTGTATATTGGGGTATAGAGACTGTCCCGTGGGGTGAAGGGTCCCTGTTACTGTATATTGGGGTATAGAGACTGTCCCGTGGGGTGAAGGGTCCCTGTTACTGTATGTTGGGGTATAGAGACTGTCCCGTGGGGTGAAGGGTCCCTGTTACTGTATATTGGGGGAAAGAGACTGTCCAGTGGGGTGAAGGGTCCCTGTTACTGGATATTGGGGTATAGAGACTGTCCCGTGGGGTGAAGGGTACCTGTTACTGTATATTGGGGTATAGAGACTGTCCCGTGGGGTGAAGGGTCCCTGTTACTGTATATTGGGGTTTTGAGACTGTCCCGTGGGGTGAAGGGTCCCTGTTACTGTATATTGGGGTATAGAGACTGTCCCGTGGGGTGAAGGGTCCCTGTTACTGTATATTGGGGTATAGAGACTGTCCAGTGGGGTGAAGGGTCCCTGTTACTGTATATTGGGGTATAGAGACTGTCCCGTGGGGTGAAGGTTCCCTGTTACTGTATATTGGGGTATAGAGACTGTCCCGTGGGGTGAAGGGTCCCTGTTACTGTATATTGGGGTATAGAGACTGTCCCGTGGGGTGACGGGTCCCTGTTCCTGTATATTGGGGTACAGAGACTGTCCCGTGGGGTGAAGGGTCCCTGTTACTGTATATTGGGGTATAGAGACTGTCCCGTGGGGTGAAGGGTCCCTGTTACTGTATATTGGGGTATAGAGACTGTCCCGTGGGGTGAAGGGTCCCTGTTACTGCATATTGGGGTATAGAGACCGTCCCGTGGAGTGAAGGGTCCCTGTTACTGTATATTGGGGTATAGAGACCGTCCCGTGGGGTGAAGGGTCCCTGTTACTGTATATTGGGGTATAGAGACCGTCCCGTCGGGTGAAGGGTCCCTGTTACTGTATATTGGGGTATAGAGACTGTCCCGTGGGGTGAAGGGTCCCTGTTCCTGTATATTGGGGTACAGAGACTGTCCCGTGGGGTGAAGGGTCCCTGTTACTGTATATTGGGGTATAGAGACTGTCCCGTGGGGTGAAGGGTCCCTGTTACTGTATATTGGGGGAGAGACTGTCCCGTGGAGTGAAGGGTCACTGCTACTGTATATTGGGGTATAGAGACTGTCCCGTGGGGTGAAGGGTCCCTGTTACTGTATATTGGGGTATAGAGACCGTCCCGTGGAGTGAAGGGTCCCTGTTACTGTATATTGGGGAATAGAGACCGTCCCGTGGGGTGAATGGTCCCTGTTGCTGTATATTGGGGTATAGAGACCGTCCCGTGGGGTGAAGGGTCCCTGTTACTGTATATTGGGGTACAGAGACTGTCCCTTGGGGTGAAGGGTCCCTGTTACTGTATATTGGGGTATAGAGACCGTCCCGTGGGGTGAAGGGTCCCTGTTACTGTATATTGGGGTATAGAGACCGTCCCGTGGAGTGAAGGGTCCCTGTTACTGTATATTGGGGTATAGAGACTGTCCCGTGGAGTGAAGGGTCCCTGTTACTGTATATTGGGGTATAGAGACTGTCCCGTGGAGTGAAGGGTCCCTGTTACTGTATATTGGGGTATAGAGACTGTCCCGTGGAGTGAAGGGTCCCTGTTACTGTATATTGGGGCATAGAGACTGTCCCGTGGGGTGAAGGGTCCCTGTTACTGTATATTGGGGTATAGAGACTGTCCCGTGGAGTGAAGGGTCCCTGTTACTGTATATTGGGGTATAGAGACTGTCCCGTGTGGTGAAGGGTCCCTGTTACTGTGTATTGGGGTACAGAGACTGTCCCGTGGGGTGAAGGGTCCCTGTTACTGTATATAGGGATATAGAGACTGTCCCGTGGGGTGAAGGGTCCCTGTTACTGTATATTGGGGTATAGAGACTGTCCCGTGGGGTGAAGGGTCCCTGTTACTGTATATTGGGGTATAGAGACTGTCCCGTGGGGTGAAGGGTCCCTGTTACTGTATATTGGGGTATAGAGACTGTCCCGTGGGGTGAAGGGTCCCTGTTACTGTATATTGGGGTATAGAGACTGTCCCGTGGAGTGAAGGGTCCCTGTTACTGTATATTGGGGTATAGAGACTGTCCCGTGGGGTGAAGGGTCCCTGTTACTGTATATTGGGGTATAGAGACTGTCCCGTGGAGTGAAGGGTCCCTGTTACTGTATATTGGGGTATAGAGACTGTCCCGTGGGGTGAAGGGTCCCTGTTTCTGTATATTGGGGTATAGAGACTGTCCCGTGGAGTGAAGGGTCCCTGTTACTGTACATTGGGGTATAGAGACTGTCCCGTGGAGTGAAGGGTCCCTGTTACTGTATATTGGGGTATAGAGACTGTCCCGTGGGGTGAAGGGTCCCTGTTACTGTATATTGGGGTATAGAGACTGTCCCGTGGGGTGAAGGGTCCCTGTTACTGTATATTGGGGTATAGAGACTGTCCCGTGGAGTGAAGGGTCCCTGTTACTGTATATTGGGGTATAGAGACTGTCCCGTGGGGTGAAGGGTCCCTGTTACTGTATATTGGGGTATAGAGACTGTCCCGTGGGGTGAAGGGTCCCTGTTACTGTATATTGGGGTATAGAGACTGTCCCGTGGGGTGAAGGGTCCCTGTTACTGTATATTGGGGTATAGAGACTGTCCCGTGGAGTGAAGGGTCACTGCTACTGTATATTGGGGTATAGAGACTGTCCCGTGGGGTGAAGGGTCCCTGTTACTGTATATTGGGGTATAGAGATCGTCCCGTGGAGTGAAGGGTCCCTGTTACTGTATATTGGGGAAAAGAGACCGTCCCGTGGGGTGAAGGGTCCCTGTTACTGTATATTGGGGTATAGAGACCGTCCCGTGGGGTGAAGGGTCCCTGTTACTGTATATTGGGGTACAGAAACTGTCCCTTGGGGTGAAGGGTCCCTGTTACTGTATATTGGGGTACAGAGACCGTCCCGTGGGGTGAAGGGTCCCTGTTACTGTATATTGGGGTATAGAGACCGTCCCGTGGAGTGAAGGGTCCCTGTTACTGTGTATTGGGGTATAGAGACCGTCCCGTGGAGTGAAGGGTCCCTGTTACTGTATATTGGGGTATAGAGACCGTCCCGTGGAGTGAAGGGTCCCTGTTACTGTATATTGGGGTATAGAGACTGTCCCGTGGAGTGAAGGGTCCCTGTTACTGTATATTGGGATATAGAGACTGTCCCGTGGGGTGAAGGGTCCCTGTTACTGTATATTGGGGTATAGAGACTGTCCCGTGGGGTGAAGGGTCCCTGTTACTGTATATTGGGGTATAGAGACTGTCCCGTGGGGTGAAGGGTCCCTCTTACTGTATATTGGGGTATAGAGACTGTCCCGTGGGGTGAAGGGTCCCTGTTACTGTATATTGGGGTACAGAGACTGTCCCGTGGGGTGAAGGGTCCCTGTTACTGTATATTGGGGTATAGAGACTGTCCCGTGGGGTGAAGGGTCCCTGTTACTGTATATTGGGGTATCGAGACTGTCCCGTGGAGTGAAGGGTCACTGCTACTGTATATTGGGGTATAGAGACTGTCCCGTGGGGTGAAGGGTCCCTGTTACTGTATATTGGGGTGCAGAGACCGTCCCGTGGAGTGAAGGGTCCCTGTTACTGTATATTGGGGTATTGAGACCGTCCCGTGGGGTGAAGGGTCCCTGTTACTGTATATTGGGGTATAGAGACCGTCCCGTGGGGTGAAGGGTCCCTGTTACTGTATATTGGGGTACAGAGACTGTCCCTTGGGGTGAAGGGTCCCTGTTACTGTATATTGGGGTACAGAGACCGTCCCGTGGGGTGAAGGGTCCCTGTTACTGTATATTGGGGTATAGAGACCGTCCCGTGGAGTGAAGGGTCCCTGTTACTGTGTATTGGGGTATGGAGACCGTCCCGTGGAGTGAAGGGTCCCTGTTACTGTATATTGGGGTATAGAGACCGTCCCGTGGGGTGAAGGGTCCCTGTTACTGTATATTGGGGTATAGAGACCGTCCCGTGGGGTGAAGGGTCCCTGTTACTGTATATTGGGGTACAGAGACTGTCCCTTGGGGTGAAGGGTCCCTGTTACTGTATATTGGGGTACAGAGACCGTCCCGTGGGGTGAAGGGTCCCTGTTACTGTATATTGGGGTATCGAGACCGTCCCGTGGAGTGAAGGGTCCCTGTTCCTGTGTATTGGGGTATAGAGACCGTCCCGTGGAGTGAAGGGTCCCTGTTACTGTATATTGGGGTATAGAGACCGTCCCGTGGAGTGAAGGGTCCCTGTTACTGTATATTGGGGTATAGAGACTGTCCCGTGGAGTGAAGGGTCCCTGTTACTGTATATTGGGGTATAGAGACTGTCCCGTGGGGTGAAGGGTCCCTCTTACTGTATATTGGGGGATAGAGACTGTCCCGTGGGGTGAAGGGTCCCTGTTACTGTATATTGGGGTATAGAGACTGTCCCGTGGAGTGAAGGGTCCCTGTTACTGTATATTTGGGTATAGAGACTGTCCCGTGGAGTGAAGGGTCCCTGTTACTGTATATTGGGGTATAGAGACTGTCCCGTGGAGTGAAGGGTCCCTGTTACTGTATATTGGGGTATAGAGACTGTCCCGTGGGGTGAAGGGTTCCTGTTTCTGTATATTGGGGTATAGAGACTGTCCCGTGGAGTGAAGGGTCCCTGTTACTGTATATTGGGGTATAGAGACCGTCCCGTGGGGTGAAGGGTCCCTGTTACTGTATATTGGGGTATAGAGACCGTCCCGTCGGGTGAAGGGTCCCTGTTACTGTATATTGGGGTATAGAGACTGTCCCGTGGGGTGAAGGGTCCCTGTTCCTGTATATTGGGGTACAGAGACTGTCCCGTGGGGTGAAGGGTCCCTGTTACTGTATATTGCGGTATAGAGACTGTCCCATGGGGTGAAGGGTCCCTGTTACTGTATATTGGGGGATAGAGACCGTCCCGTGGAGTGAAGGGTCCCTGTTACTGTATATTGGGGTATAGAGACCGTCCCGTGGGGTGAAGGGTCCCTGTTACTGTATATTGGGGTACAGAGACTGTCCCTTGGGGTGAAGGGTCCCTGTTACTGTATATTGGGGTATAGAGACCGTCCCGTGGGGTGAAGGGTCCCTGTTACTGTATATTGGGGTATAGAGACCGTCCCGTGGAGTGAAGGGTCCCTGTTACTGTATATTGGGGTATAGAGACTGTCCCGTGGAGTGAAGGGTCCCTGTTACTGTATATTGGGGTATAGAGACTGTCCCGTGGAGTGAAGGGTCCCTGTTACTGTATATTGGGGTATAGAGACTGTCCCGTGGAGTGAAGGGTCCCTGTTACTGTATATTGGGGCATAGAGACTGTCCCGTGGGGTGAAGGGTCCCTGTTACTGTATATTGGGGTATAGAGACTGTCCCGTGGAGTGAAGGGTCCCTGTTACTGTATATTGGGGTATAGAGACTGTCCCGTGTGGTGAAGGGTCCCTGTTACTGTGTATTGGGGTACAGAGACTGTCCCGTGGGGTGAAGGGTCCCTGTTACTGTATATTGGGATATAGAGACTGTCCCGTGGGGTGAAGGGTCCCTGTTACTGTATATTGGGGTATAGAGACTGTCCCGTGGGGTGAAGGGTCCCTGTTACTGTATATTGGGGTATAGAGACTGTCCTGTGGGGTGAAGGGTCCCTGTTACTGTATATTGGGGTATAGAGACTGTCCCGTGGGGTGAAGGGTCCCTGTTACTGTATATTGGGGTATAGAGACTGTCCCGTGGAGTGAAGGGTCCCTGTTACTGTATATTGGGGGATAGAGACTGTCCCGTGGGGTGAAGGGTCCCTGTGACTGTATATTGGGGTATAGAGACTGTCCCGTGGAGTGAAGGGTCCCTGTTACTGTATATTGGGGTATAGAGACTGTCCCGTGGGGTGAAGGGTCCCTGTTTCTGTATATTGGGGTATAGAGACTGTCCCGTGGAGTGAAGGGTCCCTGTTACTGTATATTGGGGTATAGAGACTGTCCCGTGGAGAGAAGGGTCCCTGTTACTGTATATTGGGGTATAGAGACTGTCCCGTGGGGTGAAGGGTCCCTGTTACTGTATATTGGGGTATAGAGACTGTCCCGTGGGGTGAAGGGTCCCTGTTGCTGTATATTGGGGTATAGAGACTGTCCCGTGGAGTGAAGGGTCCCTGTAACTGTATATTGGGGTATAGAGACTGTCCCGTGGGGTGAAGGGTCCCTGTTACTGTATATTGGGGTATAGAGACTGTCCCGTGGAGTGAAGGGTCACTGCTACTGTATATTGGGGTATAGAGACTGTCCCGTGGGGTGAAGGGTCCCTGTTACTGTATATTGGGGTATAGAGACCGTCCCGTGGAGTGAAGGGTCCCTGTTACTGTATATTGGGGTATAGAGACCGTCCCGTGGGGTGAAGGGTCCCTGTTACTGTATATTGGGGTATAGAGACCGTCCCGTGGGGTGAAGGGTCCCTGTTACTGTATATTGGGGTACAGAGACTGTCCCTTGGGGTGAAGGGTCCCTGTTACTGTATATTGGGGTACAGAGACCGTCCCGTGGAGTGAAGGGTCCCTGTTACTGTATATTGGGGTATAGAGACCGTCCCGTGGGGTGAAGGGTCCCTGTTACTGTATATTGGGGTATAGAGACCGTCCCGTGGGGTGAAGGGTCCCTGTTACTGTATATTGGGGTACAGAGACTGTCCCTTGGGGTGAAGGGTCCCTGTTACTGTACATTGGGGTACAGAGACCGTCCCGTGGGGTGAAGGGTCCCTGTTACTGTATATTGGGGTATAGAGACCGTCCCGTGGAGTGAAGGGTCCCTGTTACTGTATATTGGGGTATAGAGACCGTCCCGTGGAGTGAAGGGTCCCTGTTACTGTATATTGGGGTATAGAGACTGTCCCGTGGAGTGAAGGGTCCCTGTTACTGTATATTGGGGCATAGAGACTGTCCCGTGGGGTGAAGGGTCCCTGTTACTGTATATTGGGGCATAGAGACTGTCCCGTGGAGTGAAGGGTCCCTGTTACTGTATATTGGGTTATAGAGACTGTCCCGTGGAGTGAAGGGTCCCTGTTACTGTATATTTGGGTATAGAGACTGTCCCGTGGGGTGAAGGGTCCCTGTTACTGTATATTGGGGTATAGAGACTGTCCCGTGGAGTGAAGGGTCCCTGTTACTGTATATTGGGGTATAGAGACTGTCCCGTGGGGTGAAGGGTCCCTGTTTCTGTGTATTGGGGTATAGAGACTGTCCCGTGGAGTGAAGGGTCCCTGTTACTGTATATTGGGGTATAGAGACTGTCCCGTGGAGTGAAGGGTCCCTGTTACTGTATATTGGGGTATAGAGACTGTCCCGTGGGGTGAAGGGTCCCTGTTACTGTATATTGGGGTATAGAGACTGTCCCGTGGGGTGAAGGGTCCCTGTTACTGTATATTGGGGTATAGAGACTGTCCCGTGGAGTGAAGGGTCCCTGTTACTGTATATTGGGGTATAGAGACTGTCCCGTGGGGTGAAGGGTCCCTGTTACTGTATATTGGGGTATAGAGACTGTCCCGTGGGGTGAAGGGTCCCTGTTACTGTATATTGGGGTATAGAGACTGTCCCATGGGGTGAAGGGTCCCTGTCACTGTATATTGGGGTATAGAGACTGTCCCGTGGGGTGAAGGGTCCCTGTTACTGTATATTGGGGTATAGAGACTGTCCCGTGGGGTGAAGGATCCCTGTTACTGTATATTGGGGTATAGAGACTGTCCCGTGGAGTGAAGGGTCCCTGTTACTGTATATTGGGGTATAGAGACTGTCCCGTGGGGTGAAGGGTCCCTGTTACTGTATATTGGGGTATAGAGACTGTCCCGTGGAGTGAAGGGTCCCTGTTACTGTATATTGGGGTATAGAGACTGTCCCGTGGAGTGAAGGGTCCCTGTTACTGTATATTGGGTATAGAGACCGTCCCGTGGGGTGAAGGGTCCCTGTAACTGTATATTGGGGTACAGAGACTGTCCCGTGGAGTGAAGGGTCCCTGTTACTGTATATTGGGTATAGAGACCGTCCCGTGGGGTGAAGGGTCCCTGTAACTGTATATTGGGGTACAGAGACTGTCCCGTGGGGTGAAGGGTCCCTGTTACTGTATATTGGGGTACAGAGACTGTCCCGTGGGGTGAAGGGTCCCTGTTACTGTATATTGGGGTACAGAGACTGTCCCGTGGGGTGAAGGGTCCCTGTTACTGTATATTGGGGTATAGAGACTGTCCCGTGGAGTGAAGGGTCCCTGTTACTGTATATTGGGGTATAGAGACTGTCCCGTGGGGTGAAGGGTCCCTGTTACTGTATATTGGGGTATAGAGACCGTCCCGTGGAGTGAAGGGTGCCTGTTACTGTATATTGGGGTATCGAGACTGTCCCGTGGGGTGAAGGGTCCCTGTTACTGCATATTGGGGTATAGAGACTGTCCCGTGGGGTGAAGGGACCCTGTTACTGTATATTGGCGTGTAGAGACTGTCCCGTGGGGTCAAAGGTCCCTGTTACTGTATATTGGGTTATAGAGACTGTCCCGTGGAGTGAAGGGTCCCTGTTACTGTATATTGGGTATAGAGACCGTCCCGTGGGGTGAAGGGTCCCTGTAACTGTATATTGGGGTATAGAGACTGTCCCGTGGAGTGAAGGGTCCCTGTTACTGTATATTGGGTATAGAGACCGTCCCGTGGGGTGAAGGGTCCCTGTAACTGTATATTGGGGTATAGAGACTGTCCCGTGGGGTGAAGGGTCCCTGTTACTGTATATTGGGGTACAGAGACTGTCCCGTGGAGTGAAGGGTCCCTGTTACTGTATATTGGGGTACAGAGACTGTCCCGTGGGGTGAAGGGTCCCTGTTACTGTATATTGGGGTATAGAGACTGTCCCGTGGGGTGAAGGGTCCCTGTTACTGTATATTGGGGTATAGAGACCGTCCCGTGGGGTGAAGGGTCCCTGTAACTGTATATTGGGGTATAGAGACCGTCCCGTGGGGTGAAGGGTCCCTGTTACTGTATATTGGGGTATAGAGACTGTCCCGTGGGGTGAAGGGTCCCTGTTACTGTATATTGGGGTATAGAGACTGTCCCGTGGAGTGAAGGGTCCCTGTTACTGTATATTGGGGTACAGAGACTGTCCCGTGGGGTGAAGGGTCCCTGTTACTGTATATTGGGGTATAGAGACTGTCCCGTGGGGTGAAGGGTCCCTGTTACTGTATATTGGGGTATAGAGACCGTCCCGTGGGGTGAAGGGTCCCTGTAACTGTATATTGGGGTATAGAGACCATCCCGTGGGGTGAAGGGTCCCTGTTACTGTATATTGGGGTATAGAGACTGTCCCGTGGGGTGAAGGGTCCCTGTTACTGTATATTGGGGTATAGAGACTGTCCCGTGGAGTGAAGGGTCCCTGTTACTGTGTATTGGGTATAGAGACTGTCCCGTGGGGTGAAGGGTCCCTGTAACTGTATATTGGGGTATGGAGACTGTCCCGTGGAGTGAAGGGTCCCTGTTACTGTGTGTTGGGGTATAGAGACTGTCCCGTGGAGTGAAGGGTCCCTGTTACTGTATATTGGGGTACAGAGACTGTCCCGTGGGGTGAAGGGTCCCTGTTACTGTATATTGGGAATAGAGACCGTCCCGTTGGGTGAAGGGTCCCTGTAACTGTATATTGGGGGATAGAGACTGTCCCGTGGGGTGAAGGGTCCCTGTTACTGTATATTGGGGTACAGAGACTGTCCCGTGGGGTGAAGGGTCCCTGTTACTGTATATTGGGGTACAGAGACTGTCCCGTGGGGTGAAGGGTCCCTGTTACTGTATATTGGGGTATAGAGACTGTCCCGTGGGGTGAAGGGTCCCTGTTACTGTATATTGGGGTATAGAGACCGTCCCGTGGGGTGAAGGGTCCCTGTAACTGTATATTGGGGTATAGAGACCGTCCCGTGGGGTGAAGGGTCCCTGTTACTGTATATTGGGGTATAGAGACTGTCCCGTGGGGTGAAGGGTCCCTGTTACTGTATATTGGGGTATAGAGACTGTCCCGTGGAGTGAAGGGTCCCTGTTACTGTATATTGGGTATAGAGACTGTCCCGTGGGGTGAAGGGTCCCTGTTACTGTATATTGGGGTATAGAGACTGTCCCGTGGAGTGAAGGGTCCCTGTTACTGTATATTGGGGTATAGAGACTGTCCCGTGGGGTGAAGGGTCCCTGTTACTGTATATTGGGGTATAGAGACCGTCCCTTGGAGTGAAGGGTCCCTGTTACTGTATATTGGGGTATCGAGACCGTCCCGTGGGGTGAAGGGTCCCTGTTACTGTATATTGGCGTGTAGAGACTGTCCCGTGGGGTGAAGGGTCCCTGTAACTGTATATTGGGGTATAGAGACTGTCCCGTGGGGTGAAGGGTCCCTGTTACTGTATATTGGGTATAGAGACCGTCCCGTGGGGTGAAGGGTCCCTGTAACTGTATATTGGGGTATAGAGACTGTCCCGTGGGGTGAAGGGTCCCTGTTACTGTATATTGGGGTACAGAGACTGTCCCGTGGAGTGAAGGGTCCCTGTTACTGTATATTGGGGTACAGAGACTGTCCCGTGGGGTGAAGGGTCCCTGTTACTGTATATTGGGGTATAGAGACTGTCCCGTGGGGTGAAGGGTCCCTGTTACTGTATATTGGGGTATAGAGACCGTCCCGTGGGGTGAAGGGTCCCTGTAACTGTATATTGGGGTATAGAGACCGTCCCGTGGGGTGAAGGGTCCCTGTTACTGTATATTGGGGTATAGAGACTGTCCCGTGGGGTGAAGGGTCCCTGTTACTGTATATTGGGGTATAGAGACTGTCCCGTGGAGTGAAGGGTCCCTGTTACTGTATATTGGGGTACAGAGACTGTCCCGTGGGGTGAAGGGTCCCTGTTACTGTATATTGGGGTATAGAGACTGTCCCGTGGGGTGAAGGGTCCCTGTTACTGTATATTGGGGTATAGAGACCGTCCCGTGGGGTGAAGGGTCCCTGTAACTGTATATTGGGGTATAGAGACCATCCCGTGGGGTGAAGGGTCCCTGTTACTGTATATTGGGGTATAGAGACTGTCCCGTGGGGTGAAGGGTCCCTGTTACTGTATATTGGGGTATAGAGACTGTCCCGTGGAGTGAAGGGTCCCTGTTACTGTGTATTGGGTATAGAGACTGTCCCGTGGGGTGAAGGGTCCCTGTAACTGTATATTGGGGTATGGAGACTGTCCCGTGGAGTGAAGGGTCCCTGTTACTGTGTGTTGGGGTATAGAGACTGTCCCGTGGAGTGAAGGGTCCCTGTTACTGTATATTGGGGTACAGAGACTGTCCCGTGGGGTGAAGGGTCCCTGTTACTGTATATTGGGAATAGAGACCGTCCCGTTGGGTGAAGGGTCCCTGTAACTGTATATTGGGGGATAGAGACTGTCCCGTGGGGTGAAGGGTCCCTGTTACTGTATATTGGGGTACAGAGACTGTCCCGTGGGGTGAAGGGTCCCTGTTACTGTATATTGGGGTACAGAGACTGTCCCGTGGGGTGAAGGGTCCCTGTTACTGTATATTGGGGTATAGAGACTGTCCCGTGGGGTGAAGGGTCCCTGTTACTGTATATTGGGGTATAGAGACCGTCCCGTGGGGTGAAGGGTCCCTGTAACTGTATATTGGGGTATAGAGACCGTCCCGTGGGGTGAAGGGTCCCTGTTACTGTATATTGGGGTATAGAGACTGTCCCGTGGGGTGAAGGGTCCCTGTTACTGTATATTGGGGTATAGAGACTGTCCCGTGGAGTGAAGGGTCCCTGTTACTGTATATTGGGTATAGAGACTGTCCCGTGGGGTGAAGGGTCCCTGTTACTGTATATTGGGGTATAGAGACTGTCCCGTGGAGTGAAGGGTCCCTGTTACTGTATATTGGGGTATAGAGACTGTCCCGTGGGGTGAAGGGTCCCTGTTACTGTATATTGGGGTATAGAGACCGTCCCTTGGAGTGAAGGGTCCCTGTTACTGTATATTGGGGTATCGAGACCGTCCCGTGGGGTGAAGGGTCCCTGTTACTGTATATTGGCGTGTAGAGACTGTCCCGTGGGGTGAAGGGTCCCTGTAACTGTATATTGGGGTATAGAGACTGTCCCGTGGGGTGAAGGGTCCCTGTTACTGTATATTGGGTATAGAGACCGTCCCGTGGGGTGAAGGGTCCCTGTAACTGTATATTGGGGTATAGAGACTGTCCCGTGGGGTGAAGGGTCCCTGTTACTGTATATTGGGGTACAGAGACTGTCCCGTGGAGTGAAGGGTCCCTGTTACTGTATATTGGGGTACAGAGACTGTCCCGTGGGGTGAAGGGTCCCTGTTACTGTATATTGGGGTATAGAGACTGTCCCGTGGGGTGAAGGGTCCCTGTTACTGTATATTGGGGTATAGAGACCGTCCCGTGGGGTGAAGGGTCCCTGTAACTGTATATTGGGGTATAGAGACCGTCCCGTGGGGTGAAGGGTCCCTGTTACTGTATATTGGGGTATAGAGACTGTCCCGTGGGGTGAAGGGTCCCTGTTACTGTATATTGGGGTATAGAGACTGTCCCGTGGAGTGAAGGGTCCCTGTTACTGTATATTGGGGTACAGAGACTGTCCCGTGGGGTGAAGGGTCCCTGTTACTGTATATTGGGGTATAGAGACTGTCCCGTGGGGTGAAGGGTCCCTGTTACTGTATATTGGGGTATAGAGACCGTCCCGTGGGGTGAAGGGTCCCTGTAACTGTATATTGGGGTATAGAGACCATCCCGTGGGGTGAAGGGTCCCTGTTACTGTATATTGGGGTATAGAGACTGTCCCGTGGGGTGAAGGGTCCCTGTTACTGTATATTGGGGTATAGAGACTGTCCCGTGGAGTGAAGGGTCCCTGTTACTGTGTATTGGGTATAGAGACTGTCCCGTGGGGTGAAGGGTCCCTGTAACTGTATATTGGGGTATGGAGACTGTCCCGTGGAGTGAAGGGTCCCTGTTACTGTGTGTTGGGGTATAGAGACTGTCCCGTGGAGTGAAGGGTCCCTGTAACTGTATATTGGGGTACAGAGACTGTCCCGTGGGGTGAAGGGTCCCTGTTACTGTATATTGGGAATAGAGACCGTCCCGTTGGGTGAAGGGTCCCTGTAACTGTATATTGGGGGATAGAGACTGTCCCGTGGGGTGAAGGGTCCCTGTTACTGTATATTGGGGTACAGAGACTGTCCCGTGGGGTGAAGGGTCCCTGTTACTGTATATTGGGGTACAGAGACTGTCCCGTGGGGTGAAGGGTCCCTGTTACTGTATATTGGGGTATAGAGACTGTCCCGTGGGGTGAAGGGTCCCTGTTACTGTATATTGGGGTATAGAGACCGTCCCGTGGGGTGAAGGGTCCCTGTAACTGTATATTGGGGTATAGAGACCGTCCCGTGGGGTGAAGGGTCCCTGTTACTGTATATTGGGGTATAGAGACTGTCCCGTGGGGTGAAGGGTCCCTGTTACTGTATATTGGGGTATAGAGACTGTCCCGTGGAGTGAAGGGTCCCTGTTACTGTATATTGGGTATAGAGACTGTCCCGTGGGGTGAAGGGTCCCTGTTACTGTATATTGGGGTATAGAGACTGTCCCGTGGAGTGAAGGGTCCCTGTTACTGTATATTGGGGTATAGAGACTGTCCCGTGGGGTGAAGGGTCCCTGTTACTGTATATTGGGGTATAGAGACCGTCCCTTGGAGTGAAGGGTCCCTGTTACTGTATATTGGGGTATCGAGACCGTCCCGTGGGGTGAAGGGTCCCTGTTACTGTATATTGGGGTATAGAGACTGTCCCGTGGGGTGAAGGGACCCTGTTACTGTATATTGGCGTGTAGAGACTGTCCCGTGGGGTGAAGGGTCCCTGTTACTGTATATTGGGGTATAGAGACTGTCCCGTGGGGTGAAGGGTCCCTGTAACTGTATATTGGGGTATAGAGACTGTCCCGTGGAGGGAAGGGTCCCTGTTACTGTATATTGGGTATAGAGACCGTCCCGTGGGGTGAAGGGTCCCTGTAACTGTATATTGGGGTATAGAGACTGTCCCGTGGAGTGAAGGGTCCCTGTTACTGTATATTGGGTATAGAGACCGTCCCGTGGGGTGAAGGGTCCCTGTAACTGTATATTGAGGTATAGAGACTGTCCCGTGGGGTGAAGGGTCCCTGTTACTGTATATTGGGGTACAGAGACTGTCCCGTGGGGTGAAGGGTCCCTGTTACTGTATATTGGGGTATAGAGACTGTCCCGTGGGGTGAAGGGTCCCTGTTACTGTATATTGGGGTATAGAGACTGTCCCGTGGAGTGAAGGGTCCCTGTTACTGTATATTGGGGTATAGAGACTGTCCCGTGGAGTGAAGGGTCCCTGTTACTGTATATTGGGGTATAGAGACTGTCCCGTGGGGTGAAGGGTCCCTGTTACTGTATATTGGGGTATAGAGACTGTCCCGTGGAGTGAAGGGTCCCTGTTACTGTATATTGGGGTATAGAGACTGTCCCGTGGGGTGAAGGGTCCCTGTTACTGTATATTGGGGTATAGAGACCGTCCCTTGGAGTGAAGGGTCCCTGTTACTGTATATTGGGGTATCGAGACCGTCCCGTGGGGTGAATGGTCCCTGTTACTGTATATTGGGGTATAGAGACTGTCCCGTGGGGTGAAGGGACCCTGTTACTGTATATTGGCGTGTCGAGACTGTCCCGTGGGGTGAAGGGTCCCTGTTACTGTATATTGGGGTATAGAGACTGTCCCGTGGGGTGAAGGGTCCCTGTAACTGTATATTGGGGTATAGAGACTGTCCCGTGGAGTGAAGGGTCCCTGTTACTGTATATTGGGTATAGAGACCGTCCCGTGGGGTGAAGGGTCCCTGTAACTGTATATTGGGGTATAGAGACTGTCCCGTGGAGTGAAGGGTCCCTGTTACTGTATATTGGGTATAGAGACTGTCCCGTGGGGTGAAGGGTCCCTGTAACTGTATATTGGGGTATAGAGACTGTCCCGTGGGGTGAAGGGTCCCTGTTACTGTATATTGGCGTACAGAGACTGTCCCGTGGGGTGAAGGGTCCCTGTTACTGTATATTGGGGTATAGAGACCGTTCCGTGGAGTGAAGGGTCCCTGTTACTGTATATTGGGGTATCAAGACTGTCCCGTGGGGTGAAGGGTCCCTGTTACTGTATATTGGGGTATAGAGACTGTCCCGTGGGGTGAAGGGACCCTGTTACTGTATATTGGCGTGTAGAGACTGTCCCGTGGGGTGAAAGGTCCCTGTTACTGTATATTGGGGTATAGAGACTGTCCCGTGGGGTGAAGGGTCCCTGTAACTGTATATTGGGGTAAAGAGACTGTCCCGTGGAGTGAAGGGTCCCTGTTACTGTATATTGGGTATAGAGACCGTCCCGTGGGGTGAAGGGTCCCTGTAACTGTATATTGGGGTATAGAGACTGTCCCGTGGAGTGAAGGGTCCCTGTTACTGTATATTGGGTATAGAGACCGTCCCGTGGGGTGAAGGGTCCCTGTAACTGTATATTGGGGTATAGAGACTGTCCCGTGGGGTGAAGGGTCCCTGTTACTGTATATTGGGGTACAGAGACTGTCCCGTGGAGTGAAGGGTCCCTGTTACTGTATATTGGGGTACAGAGACTGTCCCGTGGGGTGAAGGGTCCCTGTTACTGTATATTGGGGTATAGAGACTGTCCCGTGGGGTGAAGGGTCCCTGTTACTGTATATTGGGGTATAGAGACCGTCCCGTGGGGTGAAGGGTCCCTGTAACTGTATATTGGGGTATAGAGACCGTCCCGTGGGGTGAAGGGTCCCTGTTACTGTATATTGGGGTATAGAGACTGTCCCGTGGGGTGAAGGGTCCCTGTTACTGTATATTGGGGTATAGAGACTGTCCCGTGGAGTGAAGGGTCCCTGTTACTGTATATTGGGTATCGAGACTGTCCCGTGGGGTGAAGGGTCCCTGTAACTGTATATTGGGGTATAGAGACTGTCCCGTGGAGTGAAGGGTCCCTGTTACTGTGTATTGGGGTATAGAGACTGTCCCGTGGAGTGAAGGGTCCCTGTTACTGTATATTGGGGTACAGAGACTGTCCCGTGGGGTGAAGGGTCCCTGTTACTGTATATTGGGAATAGAGACCGTCCCGTTGGGTGAAGGGTCCCTGTAACTGTATATTGGGGTATAGAGACTGTCCCGTGGGGTGAAGGGTCCCTGTTACTGTATATTGGGGTACAGAGACTGTCCCGTGGGGTGAAGGGTCCCTGTTACTGTATATTGGGGTACAGAGACTGTCCCGTGGGGTGAAGGGTCCCTGTTACTGTATATTGGGGTATAGAGACTGTCCCGTGGGGTGAAGGGTCCCTGTTACTGTATATTGGGGGATAGAGACCGTCCCGTGGGGTGAAGGGTCCCTGCAACTGTATATTGGGGTATAGAGACCGTCCCGTGGGGTGAAGGGTCCCTGTTACTGTATATTGGGGTATAGAGACTGTCCCGTGGGGTGAAGGGTCCCTGTTACTGTATATTGGGGTATAGAGACTGTCCCGTGGAGTGAAGGGACCCTGTTACTGTATATTGGCGTGTAGAGACTGTCCCGTGGGGTGAAGGGTCCCTGTTACTGTATATTGGGGTATAGAGACTGTCCCGTGGGGTGAAGGGTCCCTGTAACTGTATATTGGGGTATAGAGACTGTCCCGTGGAGTGAAGGGTCCCTGTTACTGTATATTGGGTATAGAGACCGTCCCGTGGGGTGAAGGGTCCCTGTAACTGTATATTGGGGTATAGAGACTGTCCCGTGGAGTGAAGGGTCCCTGTTACTGTATATTGGGTATAGAGACCGTCCCGTGGGGTGAAGGGTCCCTGTAACTGTATATTGGGGTATAGAGACTGTCCCGTGGGGTGAAGGGTCCCTGTTACTGTATATTGGGGTACAGAGACTGTCCCGTGGAGTGAAGGGTCCCTGTTACTGTATATTGGGGTACAGAGACTGTCCCGTGGGGTGAAGGGTCCCTGTTACTGTATATTGGGGTATAGAGACTGTCCCGTGGGGTGAAGGGTCCCTGTTACTGTATATTGGGGTATAGAGACCGTCCCGTGGGGTGAAGGGTCCCTGTAACTGTATATTGGGGTATAGAGACCGTCCCGTGGGGTGAAGGGTCCCTGTTACTGTATATTGGGGTATAGAGACTGTCCCGTGGAGTGAAGGGTCCCTGTTACTGTATATTGGGGTATAGAGACCGTCCCGTGGAGTGAAGGGTCCCTGTTACTGTATATTGGGGTATCGAGACTGTCCCGTGGGGTGAAGGGTCCCTGTTACTGTATATTGGGGTATAGAGACTGTCCCGTGGGGTGAAGGGACCCTGTTACTGTATATTGGCGTGTCGAGACTGTCCCGTGGGGTGAAGGGTCCCTGTTACTGTATATTGGGGTATAGAGTCTGTCCCGTGGGGTGAAGGGTCCCTGTAACTGTATATTGGGGTATAGAGACTGTCCCGTGGAGTGAAGGGTCCCTGTTACTGTATATTGGGGTACAGAGACTGTCCCGTGGGGTGAAGGGTCCCTGTTACTGTATATTGGGGTATAGAGACTGTCCCGTGGGGTGAAGGGTCCCTGTTACTGTATATTGGGGTATAGAGACTGTCCCGTGGGGTGAAGGGTCCCTGTAACTGTATATTGGGGTATAGAGACCGTCCCGTGGGGTGAAGGGTCCCTGTTACTGTATATTGGGGGATAGAGACTGTCCCGTGGGGTGAAGGGTCCCTGTTACTGTATATTGGGGTATAGAGACTGTCCCGTGGAGTGAAGGGTCCCTGTTACTGTATATTGGGTATAGAGACTGTCCCGTGGGGTGAAGGGTCCCTGTAACTGTATATTGGGGTATAGAGACTGTCCCGTGGAGTGAAGGGTCCCTGTTGCTGTGTATTGGGGTATAGAGACTGTCCCGTGGAGTGAAGGGTCCCTGTTGCTGTATATTGGGGTATAGAGACTGTCCCGTGGGGTGAAGGATCCCTGTTACTGTATATTGGTGTATAGAGACTGTCCCGTGGAGTGAAGGGTCCCTGTTACTGTATATTGGGGTATAGAGACTGTCCCGTGGGGTGAAGGGTCCCTGTTACTGTATATTGGGGTATAGAGACTGTCCCGTGGAGTGAAGGGTCCCTGTTACTGTATATTGGGGTATAGAGACTGTCCCGTGGAGTGAAGGGTCCCTGTTGCTGTGTATTGGGGTATAGAGACTGTCCCGTGGAGTGAAGGGTCCCTGTTACTGTATATTGGGGTATAGAGACTGTCCCGTGGGGTGAAGGATCCCTGTTACTGTATATTGGGGTATAGAGACTGTCCCGTGGAGTGAAGGGTCCCTGTTACTGTATATTGGGGGATAGAGACTGTCCCGTGGGGTGAAGGGTCCCTGTTACTGTATATTGGGGTATAGAGACTGTCCTGTGGAGTGAAGGGTCCCTGTTACTGTATATTGGGGTATAGAGACTGTCCCGTGGGGTGAAGGGTCCCTGTTACTGTATATTGGGGTATAGAGACCGTCCCTTGGAGTGAAGGGTCCCTGTTACTGTATATTGGGGTATCGAGACCGTCCCGTGGGGTGAATGGTCCCTGTTACTGTATATTGGGGTATAGAGACTGTCCCGTGGGGTGAAGGGACCCTGTTACTGTATATTGGCGTGTCGAGACTGTCCCGTGGGGTGAAGGGTCCCTGTTACTGTATATTGGGATATAGAGACTGTCCCGTGGGGTGAAGGGTCCCTGTAACTGTATATTGGGGTATAGAGACTGTCCCGTGGAGTGAAGGGTCCCTGTTACTGTATATTGGGTATAGAGACCGTCCCGTGGGGTGAAGGGTCCCTGTAACTGTATATTGGGGTATAGAGACTGTCCCGTGGAGTGAAGGGTCCCTGTTACTGTATATTGGGTATAGAGACCGTCCCGTGGGGTGAAGGGTCCCTGTAACTGTATATTGGGGTATAGAGACTGTCCCGTGGGGTGAAGGGTCCCTGTTACCGTATATTGGGGTACAGAGACTGTCCCGTGGGGTGAAGGGTCCCTGTTACTGTATATTGGGGTATAGAGACTGTCCCGTGGGGTGAAGGGTCCCTGTTACTGTATATTGGGGTATAGAGACTGTCCCGTGGAGTGAAGGGTCCCTGTTACTGTATATTGGGGTATAGAGACTGTCCCGTGGGGTGAAGGGTCCCTGTTACTGTATATTGGGTTATAGAGACCGTCCCGTGGAGTGAAGGGTCCCTGTTACTCTATATTGGGGTATCGAGACTGTCCCGTGGGGTGAAGGGTCCCTGTTACTGTATATTGGGGTATAGAGACTGTCCCGTGGGGTGAAGGGACCCTGTTACTGTATATTGGCGTGTAGAGACTGTCCCGTGGGGTGAAAGGTCCCTGTTACTGTATATTGGGTTATAGAGACTGTCCCGTGGAGTGAAGGGTCCCTGTTACTGTATATTGGGTATAGAGACCGTCCCGTGGGGTGAAGGGTCCCTGTAACTGTATATTGGGGTATAGAGACTGTCCCGTGGAGTGAAGGGTCCCTGTTACTGTATATTGGGTATAGAGACCGTCCCGTGGGGTGAAGGGTCCCTGCAACTGTATATTGGGGTATGGAGATCGTCCCGTGGGGTGAAGGGTCCCTGTTACTGTATATTGGGGTATAGAGACTGTCCCGTGGGGTGAAGGGTCCCTGTTACTGTATATTGGGGTATAGAGACTGTCCCGTGGAGTGAAGGGACCCTGTTACTGTATATTGGCGTGTAGAGACTGTCCCGTGGGGTGAAGGGTCCCTGTTACTGTATATTGGGGTATAGAGACTGTCCCGTGGGGTGAAGGGTCCCTGTAACTGTATATTGGGGTATAGAGACTGTCCCGTGGAGTGAAGGGTCCCTGTTACTGTATATTGGGTATAGAGACCGTCCCGTGGGGTGAAGGGTCCCTGTAACTGTATATTGGGGTATAGAGACTGTCCCGTGGAGTGAAGGGTCCCTGTTACTGTATATTGGGTATAGAGACCGTCCCGTGGGGTGAAGGGTCCCTGTAACTGTATATTGGGGTATAGAGACTGTCCCGTGGGGTGAAGGGTCCCTGTTACTGTATATTGGGGTACAGAGACTGTCCCGTGGAGTGAAGGGTCCCTGTTACTGTATATTGGGGTACAGAGACTGTCCCGTGGGGTGAAGGGTCCCTGTTACTGTATATTGGGGTATAGAGACTGTCCCGTGGGGTGAAGGGTCCCTGTTACTGTATATTGGGGTACAGAGACCGTCCCGTGGGGTGAAGGGTCCCTGTAACTGTATATTGGGGTATAGAGACCGTCCCGTGGGGTGAAGGGTCCCTGTTACTGTATATTGGGGTATAGAGACTGTCCCGTGGAGTGAAGGGTCCCTGTTACTGTATATTGGGGTATAGAGACCGTCCCGTGGAGTGAAGGGTCCCTGTTACTGTATATTGGGGTATCGAGACTGTCCCGTGGGGTGAAGGGTCCCTGTTACTGTATATTGGGGTATAGAGACTGTCCCGTGGGGTGAAGGGACCCTGTTACTGTATATTGGCGTGTCGAGACTGTCCCGTGGGGTGAAGGGTCCCTGTTACTGTATATTGGGGTATAGAGTCTGTCCCGTGGGGTGAAGGGTCCCTGTAACTGTATATTGGGGTATAGAGACTGTCCCGTGGAGTGAAGGGTCCCTGTTACTGTATATTGGGTATAGAGACCGTCCCGTGGGGTGAAGGGTCCCTGTAACTGTATATTGGGGTATAGAGACTGTCCCGTGGGGTGAAGGGTCCCTGTTACTGTATATTGGGGTACAGAGACTGTCCCGTGGGGTGAAGGGTCCCTGTTACTGTATATTGGGGTATAGAGACTGTCCCGTGGGGTGAAGGGTCCCTGTTACTGTATATTGGGGTATAGAGACTGTCCCGTGGAGTGAAGGGTCCCTGTTACTGTATATTGGGGTATAGAGACTGTCCCGTGGGGTGAAGGGTCCCTGTTACTGTATATTGGGTTATAGAGACCGTCCCGTGGAGTGAAGGGTCCCTGTTACTCTATATTGGGGTATCGAGACTGTCCCGTGGGGTGAAGGGTCCCTGTTACTGTATATTGGGGTATAGAGACTGTCCCGTGGGGTGAAGGGACCCTGTTACTGTATATTGGCGTGTAGAGACTGTCCCGTGGGGTGAAAGGTCCCTGTTACTGTATATTGGGTTATAGAGACTGTCCCGTGGAGTGAAGGGTCCCTGTTACTGTATATTGGGTATAGAGACCGTCCCGTGGGGTGAAGGGTCCCTGTAACTGTATATTGGGGTATAGAGACTGTCCCGTGGAGTGAAGGGTCCCTGTTACTGTATATTGGGTATAGAGACCGTCCCGTGGGGTGAAGGGTCCCTGCAACTGTTTATTGGGGTATGGAGATCGTCCCGTGGGGTGAAGGGTCCCTGTTACTGTATATTGGGGTATAGAGACTGTCCCGTGGGGTGAAGGGTCCCTGTTACTGTATATTGGGGTATAGAGACTGTCCCGTGGAGTGAAGGGACCCTGTTACTGTATATTGGCGTGTAGAGACTGTCCCGTGGGGTGAAGGGTCCCTGTTACTGTATATTGGGGTATAGAGACTGTCCCGTGGGGTGAAGGGTCCCTGTAACTGTATATTGGGGTATAGAGACTGTCCCGTGGAGTGAAGGGTCCCTGTTACTGTATATTGGGTATAGAGACCGTCCCGTGGGGTGAAGGGTCCCTGTAACTGTATATTGGGGTATAGAGACTGTCCCGTGGAGTGAAGGGTCCCTGTTACTGTATATTGGGTATAGAGACCGTCCCGTGGGGTGAAGGGTCCCTGTAACTGTATATTGGGGTATAGAGACTGTCCCGTGGGGTGAAGGGTCCCTGTTACTGTATATTGGGGTACAGAGACTGTCCCGTGGAGTGAAGGGTCCCTGTTACTGTATATTGGGGTACAGAGACTGTCCCGTGGGGTGAAGGGTCCCTGTTACTGTATATTGGGGTATAGAGACTGTCCCGTGGGGTGAAGGGTCCCTGTTACTGTATATTGGGGTACAGAGACCGTCCCGTGGGGTGAAGGGTCCCTGTAACTGTATATTGGGGTATAGAGACCGTCCCGTGGGGTGAAGGGTCCCTGTTACTGTATATTGGGGTATAGAGACTGTCCCGTGGAGTGAAGGGTCCCTGTTACTGTATATTGGGGTATAGAGACCGTCCCGTGGAGTGAAGGGTCCCTGTTACTGTATATTGGGGTATCGAGACTGTCCAGTGGGGTGAAGGGTCCCTGTTACTGTATATTGGGGTATAGAGACTGTCCCGTGGGGTGAAGGGACCCTGTTACTGTATATTGGCGTGTCGAGACTGTCCCGTGGGGTGAAGGGTCCCTGTTACTGTATATTGGGGTATAGAGTCTGTCCCGTGGGGTGAAGGGTCCCTGTAACTGTATATTGGGGTATAGAGACTGTCCCGTGGAGTGAAGGGTCCCTGTTACTGTATATTGGGGTACAGAGACTGTCCCGTGGGGTGAAGGGTCCCTGTTACTGTATATTGGGGTATAGAGACTGTCCCGTGGGGTGAAGGGTCCCTGTTACTGTATATTGGGGTATAGAGACTGTCCCGTGGGGTGAAGGGTCCCTGTAACTGTATATTGGGGTATAGAGACCGTCCCGTGGGGTGAAGGGTCCCTGTTACTGTATATTGGGGTATAGAGACTGTCCCGTGGGGTGAAGGGTCCCTGTTACTGTATATTGGGGTATAGAGACTGTCCCGTGGAGTGAAGGGTCCCTGTTACTGTATATTGGGTATAGAGACTGTCCCGTGGGGTGAAGGGTCCCTGTAACTGTATATTGGGGTATAGAGACTGTCCCGTGGAGTGAAGGGTCCCTGTTGCTGTGTATTGGGGTATAGAGACTGTCCCGTGGAGTGAAGGGTCCCTGTTACTGTATATTGGGGTATAGAGACTGTCCCGTGGGGTGAAGGATCCCTGTTACTGTATATTGGGGTATAGAGACTGTCCCGTGGAGTGAAGGGTCCCTGTTACTGTATATTGGGGTATAGAGACTGTCCCGTGGGGTGAAGGGTCCCTGTTACTGTATATTGGGGTATAGAGACTGTCCCGTGGAGTGAAGGGTCCCTGTTACTGTATATTGGGGTATAGAGACTGTCCCGTGGAGTGAAGGGTCCCTGTTGCTGTGTATTGGGGTATAGAGACTGTCCCGTGGAGTGAAGGGTCCCTGTTACTGTATATTGGGGTATAGAGACTGTCCCGTGGGGTGAAGGATCCCTGTTACTGTATATTGGGGTATAGAGACTGTCCCGTGGAGTGAAGGGTCCCTGTTACTGTATATTGGGGTATAGAGACTGTCCCGTGGGGTGAAGGGTCCCTGTTACTGTATATTGGGGTATAGAGACTGTCCCGTGGAGTGAAGGGTCCCTGTTACTGTATATTGGGGTATAGAGACTGTCCCGTGGGGTGAAGGGTCCCTGTTACTGTATATTGGGGTATAGAGACCGTCCCTTGGAGTGAAGGGTCCCTGTTACTGTATATTGGGGTATCGAGACCGTCCCGTGGGGTGAATGGTCCCTGTTACTGTATATTGGGGTATAGAGACTGTCCCGTGGGGTGAAGGGACCCTGTTACTGTATATTGGCGTGTCGAGACTGTCCCGTGGGGTGAAGGGTCCCTGTTACTGTATATTGGGGTATAGAGACTGTCCCGTGGGGTGAAGGGTCCCTGTAACTGTATATTGGGGTATAGAGACTGTCCCGTGGAGTGAAAGGTCCCTGTTACTGTATATTGGGTATAGAGACCGTCCCGTGGGGTGAAGGGTCCCTGTAACTGTATATTGGGGTATAGAGACTGTCCCGTGGAGTGAAGGGTCCCTGTTACTGTATATTGGGTATAGAGACCGTCCCGTGGGGTGAAGGGTCCCTGTAACTGTATATTGGGGTATAGAGACTGTCCCGTGGGGTGAAGGGTCCCTGTTACTGTATATTGGGGTACAGAGACTGTCCCGTGGGGTGAAGGGTCCCTGTTCATAGAATCATAGAATCATAGAAGTTACAACATGGAAACAGGCCCTTCGGCCCAACATGTCCATGTCGCCCAGTTTACACCACTAAGCTAGTCCCAATTGCCTGCACTTGGCCCATATCCCTCGATACCCATCTTCCCCATGTAACTGTCCAAATGCTTTTTAAAAGACAAAATTGTACCCGCCTCTACTACTGCCTCTGGCAGCTCGTTCCAGACACTCACCACCCTTTGAGTGAAAAAATTGCCCCTCTGGATCCTTTTGTATCTCTCCCCTCTCACCTTATATCTGTGCCCCCTCGTTATAGACTCCCCTACCTTTGGGAAAAGATTTTGACTATCGACCTTATCTATGCCCCTCATTATTTTATAGACTTCTATAAGATCACCCCTTAACCTCCTACTCTCCAGGGAATAAAGTCCCAGTCTGTCTAACCTCTCCCTGTAAGTCAAACCATCAAGTCCCGGTAGCATCCTAGTAAATCTTTTCTGCACTCTTTCTAGTTTAATAATATCCTTTCTATAATAGGGTGACCAGAACTGTACACAGTACTCCAAGTGTGGCCTCACCAATGCCCTGTACAACTTCAACAAGACATCCCAACTCCTGCATTCAATGTTCTGACCAATGAAACCAAGCATGCTGAATGCCTTCTTCACCACCCTATCCACCTGTGACTCCACTTTCAAGGAGCTATGAATCTGTACTCCTAGATCTCTTTGTTCTATAACTCTCCCCAACGCCCTACCATTAACGGAGTAGGTCCTGGCCCGATTCGATCTACCAAAATGCATCACCTCACATTTATCTAAATTAAACTCCATCTGCCATTCATCGGCCCACTGGCCCAATTTATCAAGATCCCGTTGCAATCCTAGATAACCTTCTTCACTGTCCACAATGCCACCAATCTTGGTGTCATCTGCAAACTTACTAACCATGCCTCCTAAATTCTCATCCAAATCATTAATATAAATAACAAATAACAGCGGACCCAGCACCGATCCCTGAGGCACACCGCTGGACACAGGCATCCAGTTTGAAAAACAACCCTCGACAACCACCCTCTGTCTTCTGTCGTCAAGCCAATTTTGTATCCAATTGGCTACCTCACCTTGGATCCCATGAGATTTAACCTTATGTAACAACCTACCATGCGGTACCTTGTCAAATGCTTTGCTGAAGTCCATGTAGACCACGTCTACTGCACAGCCCTCATCTATCTTCTTGGTTACCCCTTCAAAAAACTCAATCAAATTCGTGAGACATGATTTTCCTCTCACAAAACCATGCTGACTGTTCCTAATTAGTCCCTGCCTCTCCAAATGCCTGTAGATTCTGTCCCTCAGAATACCCTCTAACAACTTACCCACTACAGATGTCAGGCTCACTGGTCTGTAGTTCCCAGGCTTTTCCCTGCCGCCCTTCTTAAACAAAGGCACAACATTTGCTACCCTCCAATCTTCAGGCACCTCACCTGTAGCGGTGGATGATTCAAATATCTCTGCTAGGGGACCCGCAATTTCCTCCCTAACCTCCCATAACGTCCTGGGATACATTTCATCAGGTCCCGGAGATTTATCTACCTTGATGCGCGTTAAGACTTCCAGCACCTCCCTCTCTGTAATATGTACACTCCTCAAGACATCACTATTTATTTCCCCAAGTTCACTAACATCCATGCCTTTCTCAACCGTAAATACCGATGTGAAATATTCATTCAGGATCTCACCCATCTCTTGTGGTTCCGCACATAGATGACCTTGTTGATCCTTAAGAGGCCCTACTCTCTCCCTAGTTACCCTTTTGCCCTTTATGTATTTGTAGAAGCTCTTTGGATTCACCTTTGCCTGATCTGCCAAAGCAATCTCATATCCCCTTTTTGCCCTCCTGATTTCTCTCTTAACTCTGCTCAAGGGATCCACTTGATCCCAGCTGCCTATGCATGTCATATGCCTCCTTCTTGTATATTGGGGTATAGAGACTGTCCCGTGGGGTGAAGGGTCCCTGTTACTGTATATTGGGGTATAGAGACTGTCCCGTGGAGTGAAGGGTCCCTGTTACTGTATATTGGGGTATAGAGACTGTCCCGTGGGGTGAAGGGTCCCTGTTACTGTATATTGGGGTATAGAGACCGTCCCGTGGAGTGAAGGGTCCCTGTTACTGTATATTGGGGTATCGAGACTGTCCCGTGGGGTGAAGGGTCCCTGTTACTGTATATTGGGGTATAGAGACTGTCCCGTGGGGTGAAGGGACCCTGTTACTGTATATTGGCGTGTAGAGACTGTCCCGTGGGGTGAAAGGTCCCTGTTACTGTATATTGGGTTATAGAGACTGTCCCGTGGAGTGAAGGGTCCCTGTTACTGTATATCGGGTATAGAGACCGTCCCGTGGGGTGAAGGGTCCCTGTAACTGTATATTGGGGTATAGAGACTGTCCCGTGGAGTGAAGGGTCCCTGTTACTGTATATTGGGTATAGAGACCGTCCCGTGGGGTGAAGGGTCCCTGTAACTGTATATTGGGGTATAGAGACTGTCCCGTGGGGTGAAGGGTCCCTGTTACTGTATATTGGGGTACAGAGACTGTCCCGTGGAGTGAAGGGTCCCTGTTACTGTATATTGGGGTACAGAGACTGTCCCGTGGGGTGAAGGGTCCCTGTTACTGTATATTGGGGTATAGAGACTGTCCCGTGGGGTGAAGGGTCCCTGTTACTGTATATTGGGGTATAGAGACCGTCCCGTGGGGTGAAGGGTCCCTGTAACTGTATATTGGGGTATAGAGACCGTCCCGTGGGGTGAAGGGTCCCTGTTACTGTATATTGGGGTATAGAGACTGTCCCGTGGGGTGAAGGGTCCCTGTTACTGTATATTGGGGTATAGAGACTGTCCCGTGGAGTGAAGGGTCCCTGTTACTGTATATTGGGTATAGAGACTGTCCCGTGGGGTGAAGGGTCCCTGTAACTGTATATTGGGGTATAGAGACTGTCCCGTGGAGTGAAGGGTCCCTGTTACTCTGTATTGGGGTATAGAGACTGTCCCGTGGAGTGAAGGGTCCCTGTTACTGTATATTGGGGTACAGAGACTGTCCCGTGGGGTGAAGGGTCCCTGTTACTGTATATTGGGAATAGAGACCGTCCCGTTGGGTGAAGGGTCCCTGTAACTGTATATTGGGGGATAGAGACTGTCCCGTGGGGTGAAGGGTCCCTGTTACTGCATATTGGGGTACAGAGACTGTCCCGTGGGGTGAAGGGTCCCTGTTACTGTATATTGGGGTACAGAGACTGTCCCGTGGGGTGAAGGGTCCCTGTTACTGTATATTGGGGTATAGAGACTGTCCCGTGGGGTGAAGGGTCCCTGTTACTGTATATTGGGGTATAGAGACCGTCCCGTGGGGTGAAGGGTCCCTGTAACTGTATATTGGGGTATAGAGACCGTCCCGTGGGGTGAAGGGTCCCTGTTACTGTATATTGGGGTATAGAGACTGTCCCGTGGGGTGAAGGGTCCCTGTTACTGTATATTGGGGTATAGAGACTGTCCCGTGGAGTGAAGGGTCCCTGTTACTGTATATTGGGTATAGAGACTGTCCCGTGGGGTGAAGGGTCCCTGTTACTGTATATTGGGGTATAGAGACTGTCCCGTGGAGTGAAGGGTCCCTGTTACTGTATATTGGGGTATAGAGACTGTCCCGTGGGGTGAAGGGTTCCTGTTACTGTATATTGGGGTATAGAGACCGTCCCTTGGAGTGAAGGGTCCCTGTTACTGTATATTGGGGTATCGAGACCGTCCCGTGGGGTGAAGGGTCCCTGTTACTGTATATTGGGGTATAGAGACTGTCCCGTGGGGTGAAGGGACCCTGTTACTGTATATTGGCGTGCAGAGACTGTCCCGTGGGGTGAAGGGTCCCTGTTACTGTATATTGGGGTATAGAGATTGTCCCGTGGGGTGAAGGGTCCCTGTAACTGTATATTGGGGTATAGAGACTGTCCCGTGGAGGGAAGGGTCCCTGTTACTGTATATTGGGTATAGAGACCGTCCCGTGGGGTGAAGGGTCCCTGTAACTGTATATTGGGGTATAGAGACTGTCCCGTGGAGTGAAGGGTCCCTGTTACTGTATATTGGGTATAGAGACCGTCCCGTGGGGTGAAGGGTCCCTGTAACTGTATATTGGGGTATAGAGACTGTCCCGTGGGGTGAAGGGTCCCTGTTACTGTATATTGGGGTACAGAGACTGTCCCGTGGGGTGAAGGGTCCCTGTTACTGTATATTGGGGTATAGAGACTGTCCCGTGGGGTGAAGGGTCCCTGTTACTGTATATTGGGGTATAGAGACTGTCCCGTGGAGTGAAGGGTCCCTGTTACTGTATATTGGGGTATAGAGACTGTCCCGTGGGGTGAAGGGTCCCTGTTACTGTATATTGGGGTATAGAGACCGTCCCGTGGAGTGAAGGGTCCCTGTTACTGTATATTGGGGTATCGAGACTGTCCCGTGGGGTGAAGGGTCCCTGTTACTGTATATTGGGGTATAGAGACTGTCCCGTGGGGTGAAGGGTCCCTGTTACTGTATATTGGGGTATAGAGACTGTCCCATGGGGTGAAGGGTCCCTGTCACTGTATATTGGGGTATAGAGACTGTCCCGTGGGGTGAAGGATCCCTGTTACTGTATATTGGGGTATAGAGACTGTCCCGTGGAGTGAAGGGTCCCTGTTACTGTATATTGGGGTATAGAGACTGTCCCGTGGGGTGAAGGGTCCCTGTTACTGTATATTGGGGTATAGAGACTGTCCCGTGGAGTGAAGGGTCCCTGTTACTGTATATTGGGTATAGAGACTGTCCCGTGGGGTGAAGGGTCCCTGTTACTGTATATTGGGGTATAGAGACTGTCCCTTGGAGTGAAGGGTCCCTGTTACTGTATATTGGGGTATCGAGACCGTCCCGTGGGGTGAATGGTCCCTGTTACTGTATATTGGGGTATAGAGACTGTCCCGTGGGGTGAAGGGACCCTGTTACTGTATATTGGCGTGTCGAGGCTGTCCCGTGGGGTGAAGGGTCCCTGTTACTGTATATTGGGGTATAGAGACTGTCCCGTGGGGTGAAGGGTCCCTGTAACTGTATATTGGGGTATAGAGACTGTCCCGTGGAGTGAAGGGTCCCTGTTACTGTATATTGGGTATAGAGACCGTCCCGTGGGGTGAAGGGTCCCTGTAACTGTATATTGGGGTATAGAGACTGTCCCGTGGAGTGAAGGGTCCCTGTTACTGTATATTGGGTATAGAGACCGTCCCGTGGGGTGAAGGGTCCCTGTAACTGTATATTGGGGTACAGAGACTGTCCCGTGGGGTGAAGGGTCCCTGTTACTGTATATTGGGGTACAGAGACTGTCCCGTGGGGTGAAGGGTCCCTGTTACTGTATATTGGGGTATAGAGACTGTCCCGTGGGGTGAAGGGTCCCTGTTACTGTATATTGGGGTATAGAGACCGTCCCGTGGAGTGAAGGGTCCCTGTTACTGTATATTGGGGTATCAAGACTGTCCCGTGGGGTGAAGGGTCCCTGTTACTGTATATTGGGGTATAGAGACTGTCCCGTGGGGTGAAGGGTCCCTGTTACTGTATATTGGGGTATAGAGACTGTCCCGTGGGGTGAAGGGTCCCTGTTACTGTATATTGGGGTATAGAGACCGTCCCGTGGAGTGAAGGGTCCCTGTTACTGTATATTGGGGTATCGAGACTGTCCCGTGGGGTGAAGGGTCCCTGTTACTGTATATTGGGGTATAGAGACTGTCCCGTGGGGTGAAGGGTCCCTGTTACTGTATATTGGGGTATAGAGACTGTCCCATGGGGTGAAGGGTCCCTGTCACTGTATATTGGGGTATAGAGACTGTCCCGTGGGGTGAAGGATCCCTGTTACTGTATATTGGGGTATAGAGACTGTCCCGTGGAGTGAAGGGTCCCTGTTACTGTATATTGGGGTATAGAGACTGTCCCGTGGGGTGAAGGGTCCCTGTTACTGTATATTGGGGTATAGAGACTGTCCCGTGGAGTGAAGGGTCCCTGTTACTGTATATTGGGGTATGGAGACTGTCCCGTGGGGTGAAGGGTCCCTGTTACTGTATATTGGGGTATAGAGACCGTCCCTTGGAGTGAAGGGTCCCTGTTACTGTATATTGGGGTATCGAGACCGTCCCGTGGGGTGAATGGTCCCTGTTACTGTATATTGGGGTATAGAGACTGTCCCGTGGGGTGAAGGGACCCTGTTACTGTATATTGGCGTGTCGAAACTGTCCCGTGGGGTGAAGGGTCCCTGTTACTGTATATTGGGGTATAGAGACTGTCCCGTGGGGTGAAGGGTCCCTGTAACTGTATATTGGGGTATAGAGACTGTCCCGTGGAGTGAAGGGTCCCTGTTACTGTATATTGGGTATAGAGACCGTCCCGTGGGGTGAAGGGTCCCTGTAACTGTATATTGGGGTATAGAGACTGTCCCGTGGAGTGAAGGGTCCCTGTTACTGTATATTGGGTATAGAGACCGTCCCGTGGGGTGAAGGGTCCCTGTAACTGTATATTGGGGTATAGAGACTGTCCCGTGGGGTGAAGGGTCCCTGTTACTGTATATTGGGGTACAGAGACTGTCCCGTGGGGTGAAGGGTCCCTGTTACTGTATATTGGGGTATAGAGACTGTCCCGTGGGGTGAAGGGTCCCTGTTACTGTATATTGGGGTATAGAGACTGTCCCGTGGAGTGAAGGGTCCCTGTTACTGTATATTGGGGTATAGAGACTGTCCCGTGGGGTGAAGGGTCCCTGTTACTGTATATTGGGGTATAGAGACCGTCCCGTGGAGTGAAGGGTCCCTGTTACTGTATATTGGGGTATCAAGACTGTCCCGTGGGGTGAAGGGTCCCTGTTACTGTATATTGGGGTATAGAGACTGTCCCGTGGGGTGAAGGGACCCTGTTACTGTATATTGGCGTGTAGAGACTGTCCCGTGGGGTGAAAGGTCCCTGTTACTGTATATTGGGGTATAGAGACTGTCCCGTGGGGTGAAGGGTCCCTGTAACTGTATATTGGGGTATAGAGACTGTCCCGTGGAGTGAAGGGTCCCTGTTACTGTATATTGGGTATAGAGACCGTCCCGTGGGGTGAAGGGTCCCTGTAACTGTATATTGGGTATAGAGACCGTCCCGTGGGGTGAAGGGTCCCTGTAACTGTATATTGGGGTATAGAGACTGTCCCGTGGGGTGAAGGGTCCCTGTTACTGTATATTGGGGTACAGAGACTGTCCCGTGGAGTGAAGGGTCCCTGTTACTGTATATTGGGGTACAGAGACTGTCCCGTGGGGTGAAGGGTCCCTGTTACTGTATATTGGGGTATAGAGACTGTCCCGTGGGGTGAAGGGTCCCTGTTACTGTATATTGGGGTATAGAGACCGTCCCGTGGGGTGAAGGGTCCCTGTAACTGTATATTGGGGTATAGAGACCGTCCCGTTGGGTGAAGGGTCCCTGTTACTGTATATTGGGGTATAGAGACTGTCCCGTGGGGTGAAGGGTCCCTGTTACTGTATATTGGGGTACAGAGACTGTCCCGTGGAGTGAAGGGTCCCTGTTACTGTATATTGGGTATCGAGACTGTCCCGTGGGGTGAAGGGTCCCTGTAACTGTATATTGGGGTATAGAGACTGTCCCGTGGAGTGAAGGGTCCCTGTTACTGTGTATTGGGGTATAGAGACTGTCCCGTGGAGTGAAGGGTCCCTGTTACTGTATATTGGGGTACAGAGACTGTCCCGTGGGGTGAAGGGTCCCTGTTACTGTATATTGGGAATAGAGACCGTCCCGTTGGGTGAAGGGTCCCTGTAACTGTATATTGGGGGATAGAGACTGTCCCGTGGGGTGAAGGGTCCCTGTTACTGTATATTGGGGTACAGAGACTGTCCCGTGGGGTGAAGGGTCCCTGTTACTGTATATTGGGGTACAGAGACTGTCCCGTGGGGTGAAGGGTCCCTGTTACTGTATATTGGGGTATAGAGACTGTCCCGTGGGGTGAAGGGTCCCTGTTACTGTATATTGGGGTATAGAGACCGTCCCGTGGGGTGAAGGGTCCCTGTAACTGTATATTGGGGTATAGAGACCGTCCCGTGGGGTGAAGGGTCCCTGTTACTGTATATTGGGGTATAGAGACTGTCCCGTGGGGTGAAGGGTCCCTGTTACTTTATATTGGGGTATAGAGACTGTCCCGTGGAGTGAAGGGTCCCTGTTACTGTATATTGGGTATAGAGACTGTCCCGTGGGGTGAAGGGTCCCTGTTACTGTAAATTGGGGTATAGAGACTGTCCCGTGGAGTGAAGGGTCCCTGTTACTGTATATTGGGGTATAGAGACTGTCCCGTGGGGTGAAGGGTTCCTGTTACTGTATATTGGGGTATAGAGACCGTCCCTTGGAGTGAAGGGTCCCTGTTACTGTATATTGGGGTATCGAGACCGTCCCGTGGGGTGAAGGGTCCCTGTTACTGTATATTGGGGTATAGAGACTGTCCCGTGGGGTGAAGGGACCCTGTTACTGTATATTGGCGTGTAGAGACTGTCCCGTGGGGTGAAGGGTCCCTGTTACTGTATATTGGGGTATAGAGACTGTCCCGTGGGGTGAAGGGTCCCTGTAACTGTATATTGGGGTATAGAGACTGTCCCGTGGAGGGAAGGGTCCCTGTTACTGTATATTGGGTATAGAGACCGTCCCGTGGGGTGAAGGGTCCCTGTAACTGTATATTGGGGTATAGAGACTGTCCCGTGGAGTGAAGGGTCCCTGTTACTGTATATTGGGTATAGAGACCGTCCCGTGGGGTGAAGGGTCCCTGTAACTGTATATTGGGGTATAGAGACTGTCCCGTGGGGTGAAGGGTCCCTGTTACTGTATATTGGGGTACAGAGACTGTCCCGTGGGGTGAAGGGTCCCTGTTACTGTATATTGGGGTATAGAGACTGTCCCGTGGGGTGAAGGGTCCCTGTTACTGTATATTGGGGTATAGAGACTGTCCCGTGGAGTGAAGGGTCCCTGTTACTGTATATTGGGGTATAGAGACTGTCCCGTGGGGTGAAGGGTCCCTGTTACTGTATATTGGGGTATAGAGACCGTCCCGTGGAGTGAAGGGTCCCTGTTACTGTATATTGGGGTATCGAGACTGTCCCGTGGGGTGAAGGGTCCCTGTTACTGTATATTGGGGTATAGAGACTGTCCCGTGGGGTGAAGGGTCCCTGTTACTGTATATTGGGGTATAGAGACTGTCCCATGGGGTGAAGGGTCCCTGTCACTGTATATTGGGGTATAGAGACTGTCCCGTGGGGTGAAGGATCCCTGTTACTGTATATTGGGGTATAGAGACTGTCCCGTGGAGTGAAGGGTCCCTGTTACTGTATATTGGGGTATAGAGACTGTCCCGTGGGGTGAAGGGTCCCTGTTACTGTATATTGGGGTATAGAGACTGTCCCGTGGAGTGAAGGGTCCCTGTTACTGTATATTGGGGTATAGAGACTGTCCCGTGGGGTGAAGGGTCCCTGTTACTGTATATTGGGGTATAGAGACCGTCCCTTGGAGTGAAGGGTCCCTGTTACTGTATATTGGGGTATCGAGACCGTCCCGTGGGGTGAATGGTCCCTGTTACTGTATATTGGGGTATAGAGACTGTCCCGTGGGGTGAAGGGACCCTGTTACTGTATATTGGCGTGTCGAGACTGTCCCGTGGGGTGAAGGGTCCCTGTTACTGTATATTGGGGTATAGAGACTGTCCCGTGGGGTGAAGGGTCCCTGTAACTGTATATTGGGGTATAGAGACTGTCCCGTGGAGTGAAGGGTCCCTGTTACTGTATATTGGGTATAGAGACCGTCCCGTGGGGTGAAGGGTCCCTGTAACTGTATATTGGGGTATAGAGACTGTCCCGTGGAGTGAAGGGTCCCTGTTACTGTATATTGGGTATAGAGACCGTCCCGTGGGGTGAAGGGTCCCTGTAACTGTATATTGGGGTACAGAGACTGTCCCGTGGGGTGAAGGGTCCCTGTTACTGTATATTGGGGTACAGAGACTGTCCCGTGGGGTGAAGGGTCCCTGTTACTGTATATTGGGGTATAGAGACTGTCCCGTGGGGTGAAGGGTCCCTGTTACTGTATATTGGGGTATAGAGACTGTCCCGTGGGGTGAAGGGTCCCTGTTACTGTATATTGGGGTATAGAGACCGTCCCGTGGAGTGAAGGGTCCCTGTTACTGTATATTGGGGTATCGAGACTGTCCCGTGGGGTGAAGGGTCCCTGTTACTGTATATTGGGGTATAGAGACTGTCCCGTGGGGTGAAGGGTCCCTGTTACTGTATATTGGGGTATAGAGACTGTCCCATGGGGTGAAGGGTCCCTGTCACTGTATATTGGGGTATAGAGACTGTCCCGTGGGGTGAAGGATCCCTGTTACTGTATATTGGGGTATAGAGACTGTCCCGTGGAGTGAAGGGTCCCTGTTACTGTATATTGGGGTATAGAGACTGTCCCGTGGGGTGAAGGGTCCCTGTTACTGTATATTGGGGTATAGAGACTGTCCCGTGGAGTGAAGGGTCCCTGTTACTGTATATTGGGGTATAGAGACTGTCCCGTGGAGTGAAGGGTCCCTGTTACTGTATATTGGGGTATAGAGACTGTCCCGTGGGGTGAAGGGTCCCTGTTACTGTATATTGGGGTATAGAGACCGTCCCTTGGAGTGAAGGGTCCCTGTTACTGTATATTGGGGTATCGAGACCGTCCCGTGGGGTGAATGGTCCCTGTTAATGTATATTGGGGTATAGAGACTGTCCCGTGGGGTGAAGGGACCCTGTTACTGTATATTGGCGTGTCGAGACTGTCCCGTGGGGTGAAGGGTCCCTGTTACTGTATATTGGGGTATAGAGACTGTCCCGTGGGGTGAAGGGTCCCTGTAACTGTATATTGGGGTATAGAGACTGTCCCGTGGAGTGAAGGGTCCCTGTTACTGTATATTGGGTATAGAGACCGTCCCGTGGGGTGAAGGGTCCCTGTAACTGTATATTGGGGTATAGAGACTGTCCCGTGGAGTGAAGGGTCCCTGTTACTGTATATTGGGTATAGAGACCGTCCCGTGGGGTGAAGGGTCCCTGTAACTGTATATTGGGGTATAGAGACTGTCCCGTGGGGTGAAGGGTCCCTGTTACTGTATATTGGGGTACAGAGACTGTCCCGTGGGGTGAAGGGTCCCTGTTACTGTATATTGGGGTATAGAGACTGTCCCGTGGGGTGAAGGGTCCCTGTTACTGTATATTGGGGTATAGAGACTGTCCCGTGGAGTGAAGGGTCCCTGTTACTGTATATTGGGGTATAGAGACTGTCCCGTGGAGTGAAGGGTCCCTGTTACTGTCTATTGGGGTATAGAGACCGTCCCGTGGAGTGAAGGGTCCCTGTTACTGTATATTGGGGTATCAAGACTGTCCCGTGGGGTGAAGGGTCCCTGTTACTGTATATTGGGGTATAGAGACTGTCCCGTGGGGTGAAGGGACCCTGTTACTGTATATTGGCGTGTAGAGACTGTCCCGTGGGGTGAAAGGTCCCTGTTACTGTATATTGGGGTATAGAGACTGTCCCGTGGGGTGAAGGGTCCCTGTAACTGTATATTGGGGTATAGAGACTGTCCCGTGGAGTGAAGGGTCCCTGTTACTGTATATTGAGTATAGAGACCGTCCCGTGGAGTGAAGGGTCCCTGTAACTGTATATTGGGGTATAGAGACTGTCCCGTGGAGTGAAGGGTCCCTGTTACTGTATATTGAGTATAGAGACCGTCCCGTGGAGTGAAGGGTCCCTGTTACTGTATATTGGGTATAGAGACCGTCCCGTGGGGTGAAGGGTCCCTGTAACTGTATATTGGGGTATAGAGACTGTCCCGTGGAGTGAAGGGTCCCTGTTACTGTATATTGGGTATAGAGACCGTCCCGTGGGGTGAAGGGTCCCTGTAACTGTATATTGGGGTATAGAGACTGTCCCGTGGGGTGAAGGGTCCCTGTTACTGTATATTGGGGTACAGAGACTGTCCCGTGGGGTGAAGGGTCCCTGTTACTGTATATTGGGGTATAGAGACTGTCCCGTGGGGTGAAGGGTCCCTGTTACTGTATATTGGGGTATAGAGACTGTCCCGTGGAGTGAAGGGTCCCTGTTACTGTATATTGGGGTATAGAGACTGTCCCGTGGGGTGAAGGGTCCCTGTTACTGTCTATTGGGGTATAGAGACCGTCCCGTGGAGTGAAGGGTCCCTGTTACTGTATATTGGGGTATCAAGACTGTCCCGTGGGGTGAAGGGTCCCTGTTACTGTATATTGGGGTATAGAGACTGTCCCGTGGGGTGAAGGGACCCTGTTACTGTATATTGGCGTGTAGAGACTGTCCCGTGGGGTGAAAGGTCCCTGTTACTGTATATTGGGGTATAGAGACTGTCCCGTGGGGTGAAGGGTCCCTGTAACTGTATATTGGGGTATAGAGACTGTCCCGTGGAGTGAAGGGTCCCTGTTACTGTATATTGAGTATAGAGACCGTCCCGTGGGGTGAAGGGTCCCTGTAACTGTATATTTGGTATAGAGACCGTCCCGTGGGGTGAAGGGTCCCTGTAACTGTATATTGGGGTATAGAGACTGTCCCGTGGGGTGAAGGGTCCCTGTTACTGTATATTGGGGTACAGAGACTGTCCCGTGGAGTGAAGGGTCCCTGTTACTGTATATTGGGGTACAGAGACTGTCCCGTGGGGTGAAGGGTCCCTGTTACTGTATATTGGGGTATAGAGACTGTCCCGTGGGGTGAAGGGTCCCTGTTACTGTATATTGGGGTATAGAGACCGTCCCGTGGGGTGAAGGGTCCCTGTAACTGTATATTGGGGTATAGAGACCGTCCCGTTGGGTGAAGGGTCCCTGTTACTGTATATTGGGGTATAGAGACTGTCCCGTGGGGTGAAGGGTCCCTGTTACTGTATATTGGGGTATAGAGACTGTCCCGTGGAGTGAAGGGTCCCTGTTACTGTATATTGGGTATCGAGACTGTCCCGTGGGGTGAAGGGTCCCTGTAACTGTATATTGGGGTACAGAGACTGTCCCGTGGAGTGAAGGGTCCCTGTTACTGTGTATTGGAGTATAGAGACTGTCCCGTGGAGTGAAGGGTCCCTGTTACTGTATATTGGGGTACAGAGACTGTCCCGTGGGGTGAAGGGTCCCTGTTACTGTATATTGGGAATAGAGACCGTCCCGTTGGGTGAAGGGTCCCTGTAACTGTATATTGGGGTATAGAGACTGTCCCGTGGGGTGAAGGGTCCCTGTTACTGTATATTGGGGTACAGAGACTGTCCCGTGGGGTGAAGGGTCCCTGTTACTGTATATTGGGGTACAGAGACTGTCCCGTGGGGTGAAGGGTCCCTGTTACTGTATATTGGGGTATAGAGACCGTCCCGTGGGGTGAAGGGTCCCTGTTACTGTATATTGGGGTATAGAGACCGTCCCGTGGGGTGAAGGGTCCCTGTAACTGTATATTGGGGTATAGAGACCGTCCCGTGGGGTGAAGGGTCCCTGTTACTGTATATTGGGGTATTGAGACTGTCCCGTGGGGTGAAGGGTCCCTGTTACTGTATATTGGGGTATAGAGACTGTCCCGTGGAGTGAAGGGACCCTGTTACGGTATATTGGCGTGTAGAGACTGTCCCGTGGGGTGAAGGGTCCCTGTTACTGTATATTGGGGTATAGAGACTGTCCCGTGGGGTGAAGGGTCCCTGTAACTGTATATTGGGGTATAGAGACTGTCCCGTGGAGTGAAGGGTCCCTGTTACTGTATATTGGGTATAGAGACCGTCCCGTCGGGTGAAGGGTCCGTGTAACTGTATATTGGGGTATAGAGACTGTCCCGTGGAGTGAAGGGTCCCTGTTACTGTATATTGGGTATAGAGACCGTCCCGTGGGGTGAAGGGTCCCTGTAACTGTATATTGGGGTATAGAGACTGTCCCGTGGGGTGAAGGGTCCCTGTTACTGTATATTGGGGTACAGAGACTGTCCCGTGGAGTGAAGGGTCCCTGTTACTGTATATTGGGGTACAGAGACTGTCCCGTGGGGTGAAGGGTCCCTGTTACTGTATATTGGGGTATAGAGACTGTCCCGTGGGGTGAAGGGTCCCTGTTACTGTATATTGGGGTACAGAGACCGTCCCGTGGGGTGAAGGGTCCCTGTATCTGTATATTGGGGTATAGAGACCGTCCCGTGGGGTGAAGGGTCCCTGTTACTGTATATTGGGGTACAGAGACTGTCCCGTGGGGTGAAGGGTCCCTGTTACTGTATATTGGGGTATAGAGACTGTCCCGTGGGGTGAAGGGTCCCTGTTACTGTATATTGGGGTATAGAGACTGTCCCGTGGGGTGAAGGGTCCCTGTAACTGTATATTGGGGTATAGAGACCGTCCCGTGGGGTGAAGGGTCCCTGTTACTGTATATTGGGGTATAGAGACTGTCCCGTGGGGTGAAGGGTCCCTGTTACTGTATATTGGGGTATAGAGACTGTCCCGTGGAGTGAAGGGTCCCTGTTACTGTATATTGGGTATAGAGACTGTCCCGTGGGGTGAAGGGTCCCTGTAACTGTATATTGGGGTATAGAGACTGTCCCGTGGAGTGAAGGGTCCCTGTTGCTGTGTATTGGGGTATAGAGACTGTCCCGTGGAGTGAAGGGTCCCTGTTACTGTATATTGGGGTACAGAGACTGTCCCGTGGGGTGAAGGGTCCCTGTTACTGTATATTGGGAATAGAGACCGTCCCGTGGGGTGAAGGGTCCCTGTAACTGTATATTGGGGTATAGAGACTGTCCCGTGGGGTGAAGGGTCCCTGTTACTGTATATTGGGGTACAGAGACTGTCCCGTGGGGTGAAGGGTCCCTGTTACTGTATATTGGGGTACAGAGACTGTCCCGTGGGGTGAAGGGTCCCTGTTACTGTATATTGGGGTATAGAGACTGTCCCGTGGGGTGAAGGGTCCCTGTTACTGTATATTGGGGTATAGAGACCGTCCCGTGGGGTGAAGGGTCCCTGTAACTGTATATTGGGGTATAGAGACCGTCCCGTGGGGTGAAGGGTCCCTGTTACTGTGTATTGGGGTATAGAGACTGTCCCGTGGGGTGAAGGGTCCCTGTTACTGTATATTGGGGTATAGAGACTGTCCCGTGGAGTGAAGGGTCCCTGTTACTGTATATTGGGGTATAGAGACTGTCCCGTGGGGTGAAGGGTCCCTGTAACTGTATATTGGGGTATAGAGACTGTCCCGTGGAGGGAAGGGTCCCTGTTACTGTATATTGGGTATAGAGACCGTCCCGTGGGGTGAAGGGTCCCGGTTACTGTATATTGGGGGACAGAGACTGTCCCGTGGAGTGAAGGGTCCCTGTTACTGTATATTGGGGTATAGAGACTGTCCCGTGGAGTGAAGGGTCCCTGTTACTGTATATTGGGGTATAGAGACCGTCCCGTGGAGTGAAGGGTCCCTGTTACTGTATATTGGGGTATCGAGACTGTCCCGTGGGGTGAAGGGTCCCTGTTACTGTATATTGGGGTATAGAGACTGTCCCGTGGAGTGAAGGGTCCCTGTTGCTGTATATTGGGGTACAGAGACTGTCCCGTGGGGTGAAGGGTCCCGGTTACTGTATATTGGGTATAGAGACCGTCCCGTGGGGTGAAGGGTCCCTGTAACTGTATATTGGGGTATAGAGACTGTCCCGTGGGGTGAAGGGTCCCTGTTACTGTATATTGGGGTACAGAGACTGTCCCGTGGGGTGAAGGGTCCCTGTTACTGTATATTGGGGTACAGAGACTGTCCCGTGGGGTGAAGGGTCCCTGTTACTGTATATTGGGGTATAGAGACTGTCCCGTGGGGTGAAGGGTCCCTGTTACTGTATATTGGGGTACAGAGACTGTCCCGTGGAGTGAAGGGTCCCTGTTACTGTATATTGGGGCATAGAGACCGTCCCGTGGGGTGAAGGATCTCTGTTACTGTATATTGGGGTATAGAGACCGTCCCGTGGGGTGAAGGGTCCCTGTTACTGTATATTGGGGTTTCGAGACCGTCCCGTGGGGTGAAGGGTCCCTGTTACTGTATATTGGGGTATAGAGACCGTCCCGTGGGGTGAAGGGTCCCTGTTACTGTATATTGGGGTATAGAGACTGTCCCGTGGGGTGAAGGGTCCCTGTTACTGTATATTGGGGTATAGAGACTGTCCCGTGGGGTGAAGGGTCCCTGTTACTGTATATTGGGGTATAGAGACTGTCCCGTGGGGTGAAGGGTCCCTGTTACTGTATATTGGGGTACAGAGACCGTCCCGTGGAGTGAAGGGTCCCTGTTACTGTATATTGGGGTATCGAGACTGTCCCGTGGGGTGAAGGGTCCCTGTTACTGTATATTGGGGTATAGAGACTGTCCCGTGGGGTGAAGGGACCCTGTTACTGTATATTGGCGTGTAGAGACTGTCCCGTGGGGTGAAGGGTCCCTGTTACTGTATATTGGGGTATAGAGACTGTCCCGTGGGGTGAAGGGTCCCTGTAACTGTATATTGGGGTATAGAGACTGTCCCGTGGAGTGAAGGGTCCCTGTTACTGTATATTGGGTCTAGAGACCGTCCCGTGGGGTGAAGGGTCCCTGTAACTGTATATTGGGGTATAGAGACTGTCCCGTGGAGTGAAGGGTCCCTGTTACTGTATATTGGGTATAGAGACCGTCCTGTGGGGTGAAGGGTCCCTGTTACTGTATATTGGGGTACAGAGACTGTCCCGTGGGGTGAAGGGTCCCTGTTACTGTATATTGGGGTACAGAGACTGTCCCGTGGGGTGAAGGGTCCCTGTTACTGTATATTGGGGTATAGAGACCGTCCCGTGGGGTGAAGGGTCCCTGTAACTGTATATTGGGGTATAGAGACCGTCCCGTGGGGTGAAGGGTCCCTGTAACTGTATATTGGGGTATAGAGACCGTCCCGTGGGGTGAAGGGTCCCTGTTCCTGTATATTGGGGTATAGAGACTGTCCCGTGGGGTGAAGGGTCCCTGTTACTGTATATTGGGGTATAGAGACTGTCCCGTGGAGTGAAGGGTCCCTGTTACTGTATATTGGGGTACAGAGACTGTCCCGTGGGGTGAAGGGTCCCTGTTACTGTATATTGGGGTATAGAGACTGTCCCGTGGGGTGAAGGGTCCCTGTTACTGTATATTGGGGTATAGAGACTGTCCCGTGGAGTGAAGGGTCCCTGTTACTGTATATTGGGGTACAGAGACTGTCCCGTGGGGTGAAGGGTCCCTGTTACTGTATATTGGGGTATAGAGACCGTCCCGTGGAGTGAAGGGTCCCTGTTACTGTATATTGGGGTATAGAGACCGTCCCGTGGGGTGAAGGGTCCCTGTTACTGTATATTGGGGTATAGAGACCGTCCCGTGGGGTGAAGGGTCCCTGTTACTGTATATTGGGTATAGAGACTGTCCCGTGGGGTGAAGGGTCCCTGTTACTGTATATTGGGTATAGAGACTGTCCCGTGGGGTGAAGGGTCCCTGTTACTGTATATTGGGCTATAGAGACTGTCCCGTGGAGTGAAGGGTCCCTGTTACTGTATATTGGGGTATAGAGACTGTCCCGTGGGGTGAAGGGTCCCTGTTACTGTATATTGGGGAATAGAGACCGTCCCGTGGGGTGAAGTGTCCCTGTTACTGTATATTGGGATATGGAGACCGTCCCGTGGAGTGACGGGTCCCTGTTACTGTATATTGGGGTATAGAGACCGTCCCGTGTGGTGAAGGGTCCCTGTTACTGTATATTGGGGTATAGAGACCGTCCCGTGTGGTGAAGGGTCCCTGTTACTGTATATTGGGGTATTGAGACCGTCCCGTGGGGTGAAGTTGTCCCTGTTATTGTATATTGGGATATAGAGACCGTCCCGTGGGGTGAAGTGTCCCTGTTACTGTATATTGGGATATAGAGACCGTCCCGTGGAGTGACGGGTCCCTGTTACTGTATATTGGGGTTTCGAGACCGTCCCGTGGGGTGAAGGGTCCCTGTTACTGTATATTGGGGTACAGTGACTGTCCGTGGGGTGAAGGGTCCCTGTTACTGTATATTGGGGTACAGAGACTGTCCGTGGGGTGAAGGGTCCCTGTTACTGTATATTGGGGTATAGAGACTGTCCCGTGGGGTGAAGGGTCCCTGTTACTGTATATTGGGGTACAGAGACTGTCCCGTGGAGTGAAGGGTCCCTGTTACTGTATATTGGGGTATAGAGACTGTCCCGTGGGGTGAAGGGTCCCTGTTACTGTATGTTGGGGTATAGAGACTGTCCCGTGGGGTGAAGGGTCCCTGTTACTGTATATTGGGGTATAGAGACTGTCCCGTGGGGTGAAGGGTCCCTGTTACTGTATATTGGGTATAGAGACCGTCCCGTGGGTGAAGGGTCCCTGTTACTGTATATTGGGGTATAGAGACTGTCCCGTGGGGTGAAGGGTCCCTGTTACTGATATTGGGGTATAGAGACTGTCCCGTGGAGTGAAGGGTCCCTGTTACTGTATATTGGGTATAGAGACTGTCCCGTGGGGTGAAGGGTCCCTGTTACTGTATATTGGGGTATAGAGACTGTCCCGTGGGGTGAAGGGTCCCTGTTACTGTATATTGGGGTATAGAGACTGTCCCGTGGGGGTGAAGGGTCCCTGTTACTGTATATTGGGGTATAGAGACTGTCCCGTGGAGTGAAGGGTCCCTGTTACTGTATATTGGGGTATAGAGACTGTCCCGTGGAGTGACGGGACCCTGATCCCTGTTTACTGTATATTGGGGTATAGAGACTGTCCCGTGGGGTGAAGGGTCCCTGTTACTGTATATTGGGGTATAGAGACTGTCCCGTGGGGGTGAAGGGTCCCTGTTACTGTATATTGGGTTTTGAGACTGTCCCGTGGGGTGAAGGGTCCCTGTTACTGTATATTGGGGTATAGAGACTGTCCCGTGGAATGATGAAGACTCTTGACTTTCATCGGACGTGGAAGGGAGTTCGACGGAGAGGCCGTGCCGTCCTTTGCCCTGCGGAGGGAACTCTTTTGACTGTCCTCCCACTTGTCCTCCTCAGACCGGGTGGAGCGGGAGAAGCTGGTTGTGGTGCGGGAGTGCTGCCGACTCACCCTCACCTCAGTCAACGAAGGCAGTGAAGGAGACCGAGAACAGGCAGCGTCTGGACGATTACAGCTGGACACCAGCTCACTGGAGCGGGCCAACAACCCCGTCGCCTTCGAGTTCAAGGTGTGTGGTGGACGGTTCCAGCCGGTAACCCCTCGCCTCCGGTTCCCCCTCGCCTCGCCTCCGGTTCCCCCTCGCCTCGCCTCCGGTTCCCCCTCGCCTCCCCTCCGGTTCCCCCTCGCCTCCCCTCCGGTTCCCCCTCGCCTCCCCTCCGGTTCCCCCTCGCCTCCCTCCGGTTCCCCCTCCGGTTCCCTCTCCTCTCCCCTCCGGTTCCCCCTCCCCTCCGGTTCCCCCTCGCCTCCCCTCCGGTTCACCCTCGCCTCCCCTCCTGTTCCCCCTCGCCTCCCCTCCCGTCCCCCTCGCCTCCCCTCCCATCCCCCCTCCCGCCTCCCCTCCCGTCCCCCTCGCCTCCCCTCCCGTTCCCCCTCGCCTCCCCTCCCGTCCCCCCTCGCCTCCCCTCCCGTCCCCCCCTCCCGCCTCCCCTCCCGTCCCCCCTCGCCTCCCCTCCCGTCCCCCCTCGCCTCCCCTCCCGTCCCCCCTCGCCTCCCCTCCCGCCTCCCCTCCCGTCCCCCCTCGCCTCCCCTCCCGTCCCCCCTCGCCTCCCCTCCCGTCCCCCCTCGCCTCCCCTCCCGTCCCCCCTCGCCTCCCCCCCCGTCCCCCCTCCCGTCCCCCCTCGCCCCTCCCCTCCCGTCCCCCCTCGCCCCTCCCCTCCCGTCCCCCTCGCCCCTCCCCTCCCGTCCCCCCTCGCCCCTCCCCTCCCGTCCCCCCTCGCCCCTCCCCTCCCGTCCCCCCTCGCCCCTCCCTCCCGTCCCCCCTCGCCCCTCCCCTCCCCTCCCCCCTCGCCCCTCCCCTCCCCCTCGCCCTCCCCTCCCCTCCCCCTCACCCCTCCCCTCCCCCTCACCCCTCCCCTCCCCTCTCTCCTCCCCTCCCCTCCCCTCTCTCCTCCCCTCCCCTCCCCTCTCTCCTCCCCTCCCTCCCCTCTCTCCCCTCCACTCTCTCCCCTCCCCTCTCTCCCCTCCCCTCTCTCCCCTCCCCTCTCTCCCCTCCCCTCTCCA